>NC_067234.1:21592976-21892976 GCF_019924925.1 Ctenopharyngodon idella
ATTGGATTTTATCAAAAATATCTTAATTTGTGTTCTGAAGATGAATGAAGGTCTTACAGGTGTGGAACGACATGAGGGTGAGTAATAAATGTCAGATTTTTCATTTTTGGGTGAACTAACCCTTTAAACAATTTTTATCTGTAATAACTTGTGGAGAGAAATAGCGCTTGACACTTGAAAAGGACGAAACTTTCTAATGCAAATGTGTCGAGTTCTTGTGTTCATGAATGCATGCTATCAAATGTAGTATATTTTGAAAGGTTTTGCATCCGGGTGTATGTACAGTATACACCGAGCATTCATGTCAAAACTGCATCAGCACTCACACTTTACTTGTATGGCTTCAGAAGTCGTAGAAGAGTGCTTTTGCATTCTTTTAGAAGTTTGAAAGCAGTCCCCATTTATTGTAATTGCATGGAAAAGACCAACCAGCATATTCTTCCAAATTTCTCCTTTTGTGTTTCACATAACAATCACATAACAATGAAAGTCATTCGGTTTTGGAATGACAGGATGAGAAATTGATGCCAGAATTATTTGGGGTAAACTATCTCTTTAAGCTAAATGTTTCTGTCATATTCAAGCCTCTATTCTGCACCATAAATCATCAGTGTCATCTCAGATCCTCTAGGGGAGGATTACCAGTTAGCATTTAACAGTAACTGACCCTGTACGTCCTTGTAAAACAACAGGAAATTACCCACAGGGCATTAATGTACTAAACTGACATGTGCTTTTGTATATACTCAGACAGAAGGAGGCGAAGGTGAAGCAAAATTGGTAGGAACGATAAATCTTTCACATTATATGTTGGGAGCAGTCAGTGCAGCTACTTCCAGATTGGCACAGATGTTATTAGCATGTTGTGCATATTCCGACGAGGAACATCAAGGAAAATGGAGCGAATCCCAAGGACACAAGGGTAGACATGATTGACAGAATGGCCTCTGGTTGTAATTATGTAACTGCAAAAGGTGTGGGATGAGAATCTAGTTTAGCTGAGAATCTCCAGTAAGAGAAGGCATGAAAAGCACACAGTCGCAGTTGTTTCCCTCTGGGAAACTTCCCAAATGGGGATTTTGTCATTGTTGTGTCCTTGTAAGAGCAATAAGGGCCTTGCACATTGTGGGGAAAAAAAACCCTTTCAACGAAACACACTGATGGAGCTTGAAAGCAAGTCAATTACGCTTTTAAACAAATCACGCTAATTACCAATTTACTGCTTGCACAAAGAGAGTACAAACAATAAAGAAACAAACAGACAAATGTGAGTTGCTTTTCTATCAATTCATAGGCTTGGTAAGCTAGAGTGTTTTTATTTATTTATTTATTTTATTTTTTCTTTCATGGGGTAGCAGGTCTCTGGGGAAATGCCGCCCACATCTTGCCCTTACTGCCATCACAAGAGCTTTAACTGAGTGTGATTCTTGTCCTGTTCCTGGCCTTGCATAGGTGGCCCTCAGGGACAAGGTACTTTAGGACTATTGAACCATTTATATCCCCAATGGAAACCACTGTATACAATGTGGCCAGAAAACCCTGCTACTGAAAAAAGAAGAAGCCATTTTAGTCGTAGACTCTGGTAGTCTAGTTGTATAAAATGTGAAATCTTGATAGCACAAAGAAAAAAAAACTATGTCTGAGCTGATCTACTAGTGTTCTGTGAATTGTGTCTTTCAGGTGGATACTGTGTCTTTCACAATAGACTTGCCAGTGTATCTGGGTTTCTCTACATGAATAAGATGTAATTTAAGTCTCAGGTGTCCCCAGAATGTGTCTGTGAAGTTTCAGCTTAAAATACCTCACAGATCATGTACAAATCCATGTTGTAAATACCCATTTCTGACTACAGTCAAGAACAGGCTGTTTTCGTGCATGTGCCTTTAAATGCAAATGAGCTGCTGCGTCCCGCCCCCTCTCTACGATCACAGTTCCTGCCTCAATCAGATTCTCTGCCAAATATTAACATCTGCTTGGCTTTGATTATCATCTATATCGCGATCATTCTCACGGATAGCATAGTTTTTCGTTCATCATTAAAGTTTATTGTTTCCACGCGTTTTAAAGCTATATCAGTTTAAACATCCAATGGATCGTTTTCTGAGTGCACACACACAGACAGCTGGCTGTCAGACGTCAAGTCTCGTGAGTAACTTCTCGTTCACATTTTTTTTTTTTTTTTTTTAAACTGTCAAATACACACAAGGTTCTGTCAAAACACACACAATTCACATAAACACAGTCAGTTATGTCTGTGAACGTAAAGAGCCAGCAACGTTACAGAAATCGTATGTGTATATAGATCTGTGGCGCATTCCCTTCAAAAATAAAACTAACCGTTAATTCACTGCGTTCAGCGGCGCAGATGTCAGTAAATGAAGATTGTTATGTTCACTCTTACATCCAACAACAAAACATCTCAATAACTTACCAGACATTGTTGTCGCTACAGCTGCTCGACCGCGGACAATATGGCAGACAGTGTACAGCTCACTGAGGGTGGAAACTATGGTAACACAGGACTGTCAGTCAGTGGCTGTGGGCGCGGCATGAGTAATGTGATGTCACATTACTCAGAGAATCAAAACGGCTTGTCTAATGAGACTGCTTTGGTTTAATTGGGATTTTTAAAAAAGTAGTGGGTGGATTTTTATTATTGTGGGGTGGTTGCGTTCACACACAGCCAACACACATTTATATCCAAACACCTTGTAAAAGTGGATTAAGCAAAATAGGTGACCTTTAAAGAGTGTTTCTAAACACCAAACTCCAATGCAAATGGATTAAATAACACATAAAAACATTCTGAAAATAATTCCAAATGTGAGCAAATTAAAATGACATTTTAACACATACTCTTTATCTGTCGTCCTTAGTCTTGTTCTGTCATCTTTACTGTAGTCTTGTTCTGTCACCTTGTTCTGTCATCTGTACTGTAGTCTTGTTCTGTCATCTTTACTGTAGTCTTGTTCTGTCGCCTTGTTCTGTCATCTTTACTGTAGTCCTGTTCTGTCATCTTTACTGTAGTCTTGTTCTGTCATCTTTACTGTAGTCTTGTTCTGTCATCTTTACTGTAGTCCTGTTCTGTCATCTTTACTGTAGTCTTGTTCTGTCGCCTTGTTCTGTCATCTTTACTGTAGTCTTGTTCTGTCATCTTTACTGTAGTCCTGTTCTGTCATCTTTACTGTAGTCTTGTTCTGTCGCCTTGTTCTGTCATCTTTACTGTAGTCCTGTTCTGTCATCTTTACTGTAGTCTTGTTCTGTCACCTTGTTCTGTCATCTTTACTGTAGTCCTGTTCTGTCATCTTTACTGTATTCCTGTTCTGTCACCTTGTTCTGTCATCTTTACTGTAGTCTTGTTCTGTCATCTTTACTGTAGTCCTGTTCTGTCATCTTTACTGTAGTCTTGTTCTGTCATCTTTACTGTAGTCCTGTTCTGTCATCTTTACTGTAGTCCTGTTCTGTCATCTTTACTGTAGTCTTGTTCTGTCATCTTTACTGTAGTCTTGTTCTGTCATCTTTACTGTAGTCTTGTTCTGTCATCTTTACTGTAGTCCTGTTCTGTCACCTTGTTCTGTCATCTGTACTGTAGTCTTGTTCTGTCATCTTTACTGTAGTCTTGTTCTGTCATCTTTACTGTAGTCTTGTTCTGTCATCTTTACTGTAGTCCTGTTCTGTCATCTTTACTGTAGTCCTGTTCTGTCGCCTTGTTCTGTCATCTTTACTGTAGTCCTGTTCTGTCATCTTTACTGTAGTCTTGTTCTGTCGCCTTGTTCTGTCATCTTTACTGTAGTCTTGTTCTGTCATCTTTACTGTAGTCCTGTTCTGTCACCTTGTTCTGTCATCTGTACTGTAGTCTTGTTCTGTCATCTTTACTGTAGTCCTGTTCTGTCATCTTTACTGTAGTCTTGTTCTGTCGCCTTGTTCTGCCATCTTTACTGTAGTCTTGTTCTGTCATCTTTACTGTAGTCCTGTTCTGTCATCTTTACTGTAGTCTTGTTCTGTCATCTTTACTGTAGTCCTGTTCTGTCACCTTGTTCTGTCATCTTTACTGTAGTCTTGTTCTGTCATCTTTACTGTAGTCTTGTTCTGTCATCTTTACTGTAGTCCTGTTCTGTCATCTTTACTGTAGTCCTGTTCTGTCACCTTGTTCTGTCATCTTTACTGTAGTCTTGTTCTGTCATCTTTACTGTAGTCCTGTTCTGTCATCTTTACTGTAGTCTTGTTCTGTCATCTTTACTGTAGTCCTGTTCTGTCATCTTTACTGTAGTCTTGTTCTGTCATCTTTACTGTAGTCTTGTTCTGTCATCTTTACTGTAGTCTTGTTCTGTCATCTTTACTGTAGTCCTGTTCTGTCACCTTGTTCTGTCATCTTTACTGTAGTCTTGTTCTGTCATCTTTACTGTAGTCCTGTTCTGTCACCTTGTTCTGTCATCTGTACTGTAGTCTTGTTCTGTCATCTTTACTGTAGTCTTGTTCTGTCATCTTTACTGTAGTCTTGTTCTGTCATCTTTACTGTAGTCCTGTTCTGTCACCTTGTTCTGTCATCTGTACTGTAGTCTTGTTCTGTCATCTTTACTGTAGTCTTGTTCTGTCATCTTTACTGTAGTCCTGTTCTGTCACCTTGTTCTGTCATCTGTACTGTAGTCTTGTTCTGTCATCTTTACTGTAGTCTTGTTCTGTCATCTTTACTGTAGTCTTGTTCTGTCGCCTTGTTCTGTCATCTTTACTGTAGTCTTGTTCTGTCATCTTTACTGTAGTCCTGTTCTGTCACCTTGTTCTGTCATCTGTACTGTAGTCTTGTTCTGTCATCTTTACTGTAGTCCTGTTCTGTCATCTTTACTGTAGTCTTGTTCTGTTGCCTTGTTCTGCCATCTTTACTGTAGTCTTGTTCTGTCATCTTTACTGTAGTCCTGTTCTGTCATCTTTACTGTAGTCTTGTTCTGTCATCTTTACTGTAGTCCTGTTCTGTCACCTTGTTCTGTCATCTTTACTGTAGTCTTGTTCTGTCATCTTTACTGTAGTCCTGTTCTGTCATCTTTACTGTAGTCTTGTTCTGTCATCTTTACTGTAGTCCTGTTCTGTCGCCTTGTTCTGTCATCTTTACTGTAGTCCTGTTCTGTCATCTTTACTGTAGTCGTTCTGTCATCTTTACTGTAGTCTTGTTCTGTCATCTTTACTGTAGTCTTGTTCTGCCATCTTTACTGTAGTCCTGTTCTGTCGCCTTGTTCTGTCATCTTTACTGTAGTCTTGTTCTGTCATCTTTACTGTAGTCTTGTTCTGCCATCTTTACTGTAGTCCTGTTCTGTCGCCTTGTTCTGTCATCTTTACTGTAGTCTTGTTCTGTCATCTTTACAGTAGTCTTGTTCTGCCATCTTTACAGTGGTCTTGTTCTGCCATCTTTACAGTGGTCTTGTTCTGCCATCTTTACAGTAGTCTTGTTCTGTCATCTTTACTGCAGTCTTGTTCTGTCATCTTTACTGTAGTCTTTTTCTGCCATCTTTACTGTAGTCTTGTTCTGCCATCTTTACAGTAGTCTTGTTCTGTCATCTTTACTGCAGTCTTGTTCTGTCATCTTTACTGTAGTCTTTTTCTGCCATCTTTACTGTAGTCTTGTTCTGCCATCTTTACTGTAGTCCTGTTCTGTCGCCTTGTTCTGTCATCTTTACTGTAGTCTTGTTCTGCCATCTTTACTGTAGTCCTGTTCTGTCGCCTTGTTCTGTCATCTTTACTGTAGTCTTGTTCTGTCATCTTTACTGTAGTCTTGTTCTGTCATCTTTACAGTAGTCTTGTTCTGCCATCTTTACAGTGGTCTTGTTCTGCCATCTTTACAGTAGTCTTGTTCTGTCATCTTTACTGCAGTCTTGTTCTGTCATCTTTACTGTAGTCTTTTTCTGCCATCTTTACTGTAGTCTTGTTCTGCCATCTTTACAGTAGTCTTGTTCTGTCATCTTTACTGCAGTCTTGTTCTGTCATCTTTACTGTAGTCTTTTTCTGCCATCTTTACTGTAGTCTTGTTCTGCCATCTTTACTGTAGTCTTGTTCTGCCATCTTAACAGTAGTCTTGTTCTGCCATCTTTACTGTAGTCTTGTTCTGTCATCTTTACTGTAGTCTTTTTCTGCCATCTTTACTGTAGTCTTGTTTTATGGAATGGAAGACTTTTAGAACACACATTAAATATGCTTTAGTCCAATTTTCGCATTTGTCTGAACAAAAATGGCATACAATAAGAATGAAAATGCAAATTCACTCTCTGACAGTAGGTGGCGCTTATGGAACAGCAGAAATATAGCGGTTTCCCAGGTCACCATTATGAACAAAGCAGCTTTGCGCTTAAAACACTACTTTATTAGGCATTATACTAAATTAATATGCCATCAAAACTTTTCTAAAGACAGTCCTCTTCAGACATACCGGGGTCTTTCACTGTTCTCTTTTAGGAGTGTAAAGAAACACTCATGTCAAGATTCAATACAGTTCTAACTGCAAGAAAGCATGTCAAAATGACTATTCCAAAACTGTAAATGGTTAGTTCATCCAAAAATTTAAATTCTGCATTTTCTTACTCTTACATTGTTTTTACGCATCACGCAAGCGTTTGAACGTCCATGTTTACTACAGTATGCACGTCGTTGTAAATCTGTTCATCATATAAAGCCATCGTGTCGCTTTAGAAGAATTGGATTTGGATAAGACCACTCGATTTATTATTTTTATGACGACTTTATGACTTTTTTGTTGTTTTTACCTTTTAAGTTTTGGAGGTATGGACTTTAAATTCTCTCAGGTTTCATAAAAAAATATCTTCATTTGTTTTTGGAAGTTGAACAAAAATCTTATAGGTTTGAAACAACATGAGGGTGAGTACATGATGACAGAATTTTTGGGTGAATTATACCTCATAAATACAGTAAGCTGAGCCGTGAATAAAACTAACAATATATCACAAATCATATCATTTACATCAATGATACATATCATCACATTTTTATATGCGATTTGTCGATATAACAATGTTTCGTTACACTCCTATTGTCTTCATATGAGAACAAGAAGATGACAGTAAGACAGACAGAACAAGATGACATTAAGGATGACAGAACAAAACCACAGTAAGGAGGATACGACATAAACAGAGAACATACACATCATCAACAACAAAGTAGGCAATGACTGTAGAAAAAGACAAAAGTATAGTCAACTTTTGTGACATTTTTGGCACATATGGAACCTCATATTTCTTTGTGTTTTTCTAGTATCGCTCAGTAATGAGCTACATTGGTCCACGCAGCAAGCTCTTCTCAGTATCTTGTTCTACAGAAGTTATCTTTCATCTGGTAAGCCCAACATAACACACCAGATATCCAGTCAGTGGGACTCTTTTCCTCCAAGCAAACCCCCCACTTTCAGCGTTTCAGCAGTTGCCCACTGCGGGGAGCCTCTTCCGCTGCATTATGCACAATGATGTGCGCCTTGAAACTGGGAAGTACTAAGCAGCGGCAAATCTCCATGTGTTCCTCTTTGTTCTCAGTGAGAAGTCTTGTTTCCTCCTCATCTGTAATTTCACCATCTCCACCCAAAAATTCAGAGCGGCTGTCAATGTTTTCAGTGCAAAATCATCAGAGGTTACACGCTTTGATGCAACGGGAGCTTAACTCTTTTGATGCCGCTGTGACATCCGGCGAAACTTCACAAACAATATATTGTCTATGTTTAATAATGTATACAATAAAAGGTGGATCCTTTGAGGCATCACACCTCAGGAGGGAATCTGTTTGCTGGTTGTTTTTCAAGAAAAGACAGACGTGTGGAATCTTCACAAGATACGATGGGCCACAGTCAGCTTCCATGGAGGAAACGTGATGATGAGCAGCAGAAAGCAAGAAGAGAGATGTTACCGCAGACGTGCCGCTTGCCTTTCTCACTCCCTTCATAAGATGTCATACATCAGATGGTGTCAGACATTCCAGTACCAGTGGCAACGGTATTGAGGGAATCCAGGTCTTGAGGGCCTGTGATCCAGGAGCTGTCGCGTTCTTGTCACAACAAACCTGATCCTTTGATCAGCCAATGGAAACAGCCAAACCCACATTTCTTCAAGGCTGTTTGCCCAATGGAACCTTTGAAATGCAACCTTGACAACAATAGCAAGCATGCAGTGTGAAACGGTTAGAAACTCTGGAAAGTTTGTAAGAGACAAACACTCAAGATGCTTTGACTCCCACGTGGGATACGACAATGAAAGATTTATTCTGTCTTGTGAACATCTCTTTAGATGGAGTTAAAGAAGAACGTGAGAAGGAAGAGTTGGGCTAACGAAAACTAAGAGCGTCCATTATGAAGAATAATACACGTACAAGGTCTTACAAATGTACTAGTGAAAATTTTTATAAAATTTAAGAAAAATTTCAATTTAGGGGTTGTTGACGCAACACCATTTTCAAATAAAAACGGAAAACTTTTTATGCACTTTGGCCGTTCATTTACACGACAACAACATTTTGGGGGCCTGAAAATGCAAACTTTTGAAAACGGGCTTCAAAGGGCAAGATTTTTAAAACAATACTGTTATTGTCTTTGTGTAAACTCCAAAAACGCAAATTTGTGAAAATGGTGACGTCATACACATGCGTATTACGTGTTCAGTCTTTAGACGCGTAGTTTCTTTACAAAGTGACAGCACCAACTACTGGCCTGGCAGTATAATACAGCGTTTTTGGTCATTTCCGCGAATCCGTGTGAACGGGGATTGCTTTGACAACGTTGTCCTCTGTATGCGAAAAACGCAACTGAAAATCTTTTCCATTTTTAGTACATCGTTAGTTTAGTTTAGTTTATTTTCTCCTTTACAAATGTCATGAATTATTAATTAGGGTTATTATAGTTAACATAGACTGAAACCATAAAAATAAATTGTTACTTGAAAAAAAAACGTTAACGTTAATTTTCATTCATTAATACAGTTTATTCGCTATAATTTAAAAGAATGGTAATAAAATATGACAAGATCTCAGAGATGAACTGTTTCAGAAAAAAATGAATCTTAATTATGTCAGATAACACTTAGGCAAAACATGGTCGGGTCAAAGTGTCTGAATAATTTTTGGTTCCAAATTTTTATCAATTTTACTGGTAGTCCACTGTATGAAGAATTTCTGGGTATAATATGTCACAGTTTACTTTATTTTGCTATCCTCACTTACATAAATGAACTATAGTGTCCTGCACCCACTAGTAAAATATATCAAAAATATCAAAAATGTCTGAATAATTTTTGGTTTGACTGTATAAACATTTTATTTCAAGTAACATGTTTAATAGATATTTATTTTATGATTAGTTATTTCAACTATAGTTGCCAAAGCAATTCTCATTTTCATCACATGACATTTTCTGTTTTTCTTTTGCTCTGCATGTTGGTTGCACCACATGACTTTAATTCTGCATGCAAATGAAAGGACATTTGTCATTGTTGTGCCCTTTAAATAACACATCTGCAAAAACCTGGTGGAGCTTGAAAACAAGTCAATTATGCTTTCAAGTATATCACCACCTTTGGTCAAAACACTTCCGGAATCGCAAATTTCTCAAACCATACACCCTTTGCATGGTCTTAATCTGTGGTAGAGGTAGTAACACCAAGACTGTAGTAGCAAAGTGGTGCTTGAAAACTCAACACCTCCTACATACAAGGACTCATGCCAACTATCCATCTTAAAAGGAAATTCTGAAGGAGTACTGGCTATGTACAAAATGTATTTTGCACATACTCACAAAACCTTCTCGTAATGCAACGGACAGGTGTACTGTGTGAGCAATAGTTTCATAACACAAATATATTTTTACTGCTTTAGCTGCAGTAAACATTGTTCTTCCTCTGGACATTATTATTCATCATTGCTGCTGAATACTACAGAAGATCTGACATAACCGCTGTGGTGGTAATTGTGAAAGTGAAACATACATACATGCATATATTTTTCTTGTTTATATCTAAAATCATTAAAAGGTATCTGGTTAAATAATAATAATAATAATAATGAATAGAATTAATTAAATAAATACATACAAATATATACAAAATTAAGCATAAAAATAAATAAATAAATAAATAAAGTTGAGACATTCTGATTGAGAAGTTTTTATTTTTTGTCTAAAATCATTACAAGGTATCTGGTTAAATAATAATAATAATAATAACAATAATAGAATGAATGAAATAAAATTAAATAAATGCATACAAATATATATACAAAATAAATCATGATAAATAAATGAAATATTGCTCATATGATATTGCTTAATTGTGGTTTAATATTATATTTGATTTAATGTGATTATTATTATTAGTACTGTTGACAGCTTGCAGACCTAGTTGTTTTTATTTTATTCTTGTTTTCTTTAATTCCAGCCATCCCCTTCATTCCCCCGCACAGACAACATGTCACTGTATGCACAGGCCCTTCTCAGTCAGTGTGTGCCCAAAATGGTCACATGACCAGCCTCTCACACTCTGCAGCATTTGAGCTATTGCCAGCTATATGCGAGAAAGAGAGAGAGAGAGTGAGTGTGAGAACAGGGAATCCAAACTGTTTGTGCTCAGAATAAATGACTTAATGACTGTGAGGTGTTCTTTGGGAGATGCCACACAAATTGTAGTTACCAAGCAACCCACTCATTATCATCCATCCAATTGTAGTGACTGTGAATGAAGAGAATGGAAGAGACGAACCTAGAAACATGTAGATGTGAGAACAATGCATCGCTTCATTGATTTTACAACTGGGGAAAAAGTTGAAGACATGAGATCTAAGTACATACTTCTCAAATTTATGCAGAAGTGCTTTTGGATAGTTGCATATTGAAGGAAAATGGCACATGCAAATTGTCGTACAACAGGTACACAGAAAATCTGCTCAGAGATCTATCTGAAGTGCTCATGATTTCATTTAGAGTGGTTCCCTGGAAATTGCATAATTAGGCTACAAACTAGCTGCATTATTAAATCTAAAAAAACTGTTTATGTTTAAGGAATGTGCGAATAAAAGCAGAATTAAATTTGCAGGCCTATATCCATTAACATATTTAACACATCACTTAAAACTACTCCTCCACCATATAAATGTTGTGGCATTTCTGCATGTGATTGCATTTTAAAATAAATGGTTATTCCAAATGAATGTTAACAATGCTTTTTTTTTTCTTCCCCTTTTTTTAGATTTGTGATCATCACAGCAGATGCGACCCGCCAGATCTGGATGTTAAATGAAAACAAAGCACGCTTAGAGTGAGAAAATTATACCTTATGTCAGTTGTTTGCTAACTCAGAAATAAAGTCCTGTGTACGCACCAGCAAACACATGTGGATTCATACAGATTCGGGAAAGGCTCTCTGGCCTCTCCATCCACTGAAGTCAGCTCGATGGAAGTCCCCTGCCTTGTAAATGTCGTGCCTGACCAGTGGCACATATTCAACAAGGCACTGTATGATTTGCCTATACGAAGCTCAAAGTACAAAGTTGTTTCTTTCAGTGTGCAGTATTAAAGTTCCATAACATCTAATGTTAGTGGCAACAGAACAATTGGTGAGCTACTTTTAGCAGTTATGCCTTAGAATTTAAAGACCCACTGAAATGTTTTGACGAGCACAGTTTTATTTCCTGTATAAATGAAGGAGATCTATAATACCAGGATGAAGCTATCTGTTAGCTTTCCCATTCATCTCAACAGCTGTTGCTTGGCTAATGCGGAACTAGAACATGGCCTGAGAGTTTTTATCATTGAAAAAAGTGGAATTTAATTGGCATGGTTCAAATCATACTTATCTGACCACTATCAATTTGTAGCAGTAAATGAAGAGATGTCGTACTGATCACAAGTTCTGTATAGGGGAACACCAAGGCTCAGTTCTAGGACCATTGCTTTTCACCCTGTACATGCTTCCCAGAGGGCACAGCATACAAAACTAACAGATATGGACTAAAAGCCATCAAATTCGTAATTAGTACTCTAGTATAGAACCCTGTTTTCGCATCATAGTAAGAAATAAAACAGGCAAATGTGAGATAAAGTTTAAAATAAGAAACCAAGTCATATTGTAAAACACGAAATACAGTCATAATAATGAGATATAATGTCACAATTTTGATAAATAAATGGGAAAGTCAAAATTGTAATATATAAAGTCACATTGCAAGATATACAGTCAAACCAAAAATGTATTCAGACACCTTGAACATTTCATTCATTAATACAGTTTATTCACTATAGTTAAAAAAAAAAAAAAAAATGTTAATAAAATATGACAAGATCTCAGAGTTAAACTGTGTCAGAAAAAAATTACCTTAATTATGTCAGATAACAATTAAGCAAAACATGGTCAGGTCAAAGTGTCTGAAGAATTTTTGGTCCCAATTTTTTTTAAAATTTTACTGGTAGTCCACTATATAAAGAATTTTTGGGTATAATATGTCATAGTTTACTTTATTTTGCTATCCTCACTTTCATAAATGAACTATAGTGTCCTGCACCCACTAGTAAAAATATATCAAAAATATCAAAAATGTCTGAATAATTTTTGGTTTGACTTGTAAATGAGAAATAAATTCGCAATTAAGATATTAAGTCACAGTGCAAGATATGTGTAATGTCACCTTGAAAGATATAGTCTCATTGCGAGGTATAAATGAGAAACAAAGTTGAAACTGTGACACATAAAGTCACATTGCGATAAACGTATAAAGTCACCCTGAAAGATTTAGTCACATTCCAAGACGTGAGAAAATGTCACAGTTTTAACATATAAAGTCCCATTACGAGATATATAAAAAAGTCAAAATTGTAAGACATAAAGTCACATTGCGAGGAATAAATTAGAAACAGTTGCAATATACTGTAGTCACAATTGGAGATAATAAAGTCGCATTGAAATATATAGCTGCATTACAAGACAAAAAGAATCAAAGTCGCAACTGTAAGATATAAAGTAAGATATAAAGCGCCATTGTGACTTTTAAAAAAATGAGATCAAGTCACAATAGTAAGTTATATTGTTAGATATACCCCTGGTTTCACAGACAAGGCTTAAGCCTAATCCCAGACAACTTGCACTGACATATTTTAAGATTGCAAATCAGTAATGTTTTTTTTTTTTTTTTTTTTTACTAAGGCACATTTAAAAAAAAAAAAAAAAAACTACTTAAATATCCTAATTGAACTAAGGCCTAATCCTGGCTTAATCTAAGCCCTGTCTGTGAAACCAGGCCAGAAAGTCACATTACAGGACAAATTAGAAATAAAGTCACAATTTCAAGATATAAAGTCACACTGCGAGATGTACATTCACAATCAGGAGAATTAAATTCACAATTACCTTTGTACTTTTTTTTTTTTTTTTTTTTTTTTTTTTTTTACACTGAGGCAGAAACAGTTCATAATTTAGAACAATGAAAAATGCTAAATTTGTTGTTTTGCTCTGATAGACTATGGGCTATAGATTAATATGCACACAGCATCTAGCAACAGAAAACTGGAAGAAGCACATGTCTCAGGCACTTGTATTGCATAACGATGTTTGTTGACTCATCAGTGTTAGATCCTGTGGTCGATTACACATTGAGTGCTCTGCATAGTAGCAATCAAGTCACTGCTACATAAGGGGAGGCGGGTAGGATTAGTTTTACTCTACTCTAAAAAGGCTTCTTGTTTGCACTGTTTGAAACTGTGAAAACTGAGGCCAGGCACAGAGAAGCCTTTCTCAAACTCGTTAATGGTTTTCAAGTCATTCCTAGATGCTGCCCAATATGCATTACAAGCTGAACTGGTGACATTGCATGCATATATCCAAGGTCAAAAACACAAAAGGGTAAAAAACATCTCCTGCAGCACTCTGGATTGTGTTTTGGTGAAATGCTTTTGTGATAATTCAGCAGTGGGGGCAGATTGAGAGTTGTTTGAGGCCAATAAACCCTGAGTGACTCTTAGCTTAGAGAGGGGGCATTTTAGCTGTCAAGCATGTGCTTAATCTAGCATTAAATCATATGATCGGCATTAAGTAACCAGGCCAGACAGGATCTGATTGAAGAGCAGCTGGGGCAGCCTCTCTCTCTTTACCTCTCTCAATCCTGTTCCCACGCCATTATTGTTCCTATGACATTAGTCCTCATGTGCAGTGTACATACAAGCAGCTAGACCCTATTTAAATAGGCTTTCACTCTGAATACTCACTTAAACGCTATTAAAAAAAACAGTGACATTCTTGATCATACTGTAGGTGACCGGCGCTCTCCGGTACACAGCTGTCAGACAAGCACGCTCCATTTCAAATACAAAAAGTAAAATTCATGGTGATAATAAAAACATACAAATGTTAATGTCATGGGTGTAGCAGGGACGAGGAGAGGTGCAGATCTATTAGCTTGCAGTCTTTATTAAAGTGCCTCTATTATGCTTTCCGAACATTACCTTTCATGCAATGTCTAATGAATATAAACGATCGGCAAAGTTGTGAAGCCGAAAGTGCACAATAAGTAAATTTATTGTCTTTGAAAAGAAAGAATCGACTCTGAACTGCCTAAACGAATCATTAGGAATTTGAATCCCACTTCCGTGACGGCCACACGTCACTGGGTTACACATTTGCCTAATGCCTGCCTAGGGTCTTTGTTGGCTCCCCGCGACAAACGTCTACTTTGACCCGCCCTCAAACGCTGCAGCTGGCTCGTGTTGTATACTGTACATGTGGAGAAGCTGCTGTTTTCTGCTCAGCAAAAGCAGAAAAAATTCTCTTTGTAAGCACTCCCAAAGGATGAGGATGTGAAGAGTCAGTGGTTAAAATTACAACAGCGATACAACAGCAGAATAACTTTTTCACGATTGCTTCTCAAATCTCCATGAGGTCTAAATGGGATTTACAAAACGCTTTAAAGATGGCACAGTACCAACTTTATTAGGACCAACTTGCTCCTCAGAATCACAGCCTGTAAGTACGATTAATTATTCATGTATATATTTTCTACTGGGTGTTCAAAATACATAGTTTTGTGTTTTACATGTTACATCAGTCATTAACGTTAGTGCTCAGCTAATGTTAGCACTATTATTGATACAGTTAAATGACGCAGTTCCCACATGTGCACCACAATAAATACAACCCGAATTCCGGAAATGTTGGGACATTTTTTAAATTTGAATAAAATGAAAACTAAAAGACTTTCAAATCACATGAGCCAATATTTTATTCACAATAGAACATAGATAACATAACAAATGTTTAAAGGGAGAAATTTTACAATTGTATGCACAAAATGAGCTCATTTCCAATTTGATGCCTGCTACAGGTCTCAAAATAGTTGGGACGGGGGCATGTTTACCATGGTGTAGCATCTCCTCTTCTTTTCAAAACAGTTTGAAGACGTCTGGGCATCGAGGTAATGAGTTTTGGTGTTGGAATTTGGTCCCATTCTTGCCTGATATAGGTTTCCAGCTGCTGAAGAGTTTGTGGTCGTCTTTCGTTTAATGATGCGCCAAATGTTCTCTATAGTTGAAAAATCTGAACTGCAGGCAGACCAATTCAGCACCTGGACTCTTCTGACGAAGCCATGCTGTTGTAATAGCTGCAGTATGTGGTTTTGCATTGTCCTGCTGAAATACACAAGGCCTTCCCTGAAATAGACGTCGTCTGGAGGGGAGCATATGTTGCTCTAAAACCTTTATTAACCTTTCAGCATTCATAGTGCCTTCCAAAACATGCAAGCTGCCCATACTGTATGCACTTATGCACCCCCATACCATCAGAGATGATGGCTTTTGAACTGAACGCTGATGACACGCTGGAAGGTCTCCCTCCTCTTTAGCCCGGAGGACACGGCGTCAGTGATTTCCAACAAGAATGTCAAATTTGGACTCGTCTGACCATAGAACACTTTTCCACTTTGAAACAGTCCATTTTAAATGAGCCTTGACCCACAGGACACGACGGCGCTTCTGGACCATGTTCACATATGGCTTCCTTTTGCATGATAGAGCTTTAGTTGGCATCTGCAGATGGCACGGCGGATTGTGTTAACCGACAGTGGTTTCTGGAAGTATTCCTGGGCCCATTTAGTAATGTCATTGACACAATCATGCCGATGAGTGATGCTGTGTTGTCTGAGGGCCTGAAACCACGGGCATCCAATAAAGGTCTTCGACCTTGTCCCTTACGCATAGAGATTTCTCCAGTTTCTCTGAATCTTTTGATGATGTTATGCACTGTAGATGATGAAATTTGCAAAGCCTTTGCAATTTGACGCTGAATCTTTTCAAAATGTCTTGCTTTTTCAGCCATTTGTTGCCCCGTGCCAATTTTTTTGAGACCTGTAGCAGGCAATTTCTCCGTTTAAACATTTGTTATGCTATCTATGTTCTATTGTGAATAAAATATTGGTTCATGTGATTTGATAGTCTTTTAGTTTTCATTTTATTCAAATTTAAAAAAAAACGTCCCAACATTTCCAGAATTCGAATTGTAAAAATATACACATTGGTTTGTTAATGGACAAACACTTGTTAATACTGATGGTGAGGGATTACAGTTGCAACATCTCATGATGAACGTCAAACTGAGTAGTGTATCACTGAGAAACTTCCTGCTCAAGTCGTCCTTGCGATGGAGGTTCAGGTTGAATAGCTAATTCTTCCAATATTTCATCATTGGACTCGCAGTTGGATTGATATGGTAAAATCAACGCCATTGTTACTGTCTTTACAGTGTATACAATCACTGAGCTCTGGAAGCCTCCGGACCAGAACTAAAGTTCTGTTATGGTAATGGGAGTTTTTGCTTCCAACAGGCGCTGTAAGTGGTAGACCAATCACAACAGAATGTGCCACCTGGCCAATCAGAGCAGAGCAGGCTCGCAGAAAGGAGGGGTTTAGAGAGACTGAAACATCAGACGAGTCGTTTGAGAATCAATGAAAAATGTGGTAATGTGCAATGTATATTATGAGAAAATGAAAGCGATTTTTGACCTTTGATGCATGTAAACATGTTGTAGGAGACGTCCAAAACAAAATTAAGAACTTTTAAAATAGCATAATAGGGGCACTATTTACAAAGATAAATCCAAACATGAAGATGAAGACTATAATCCAAACAAGGTGACAGGGAACACAAGAGACGCACCAGTTTTACATACGTGTATATGTAACGGGGGCCAGCTAGTGAGGGCTGTGCAATTAAACTTCACTCTCCTGATCTCAAGAGGCGCATTAGTGACTGACGCTAAAGTCTGTGTCTTTAGTGCCCTTGTTAGCACGCCCGCCAGCCATGCTGGAGATGCTGATTCGAGTCCTGCTTGGAGCAGGACGAGTAGGACTAGAGATGTTATATTGGTGCCATGACCCGGATAGGAGTGAGGTTTAGGGGGGTGAGTGTAATGGGTGCCAGCTAGTGAGAGTTGTGCAGGTACACCTCACTCCCCTAGCGACTGATGCTAGAGACTGCGGTCTTTAGGGTCCTTGTTAGCGCATCCATGCTGGAGATGCCGGTTTGAGTCCCGCTTGTAGTAACATAAAATCTCAATTATGAGGAATAAAATCACAATTACCTGTTTACTTAAAAGTAAAAACAGATATCCATATTTTAGAACAAATCTATAATGACCCACATACAGTACATGCTGTTTTAATTAGGGGGTCAAGTCCTTTCTAAGAGCAAGATTCTAGAAATCACAATTTCTAGAGCAATCACAATTTCTAGAATCTTGCTCTTAGAAGGACTTGACCCCCTAATCACAATTACCTGTTTACTTAAAAGTAAAAACAGATATCCATATTTTAGAACAAATCTATAATGACCCACATACAGTACATGCTGTTTTAATTAGGGGGTCAAGTCCTTCTAAGAGCAAAATTCTAGAAATCGTCCCTGAAACTTGTCATTGTTTTGCCTAGATTACAGCAGCAATCTGCCATGAACCCTTTGTGGGAACGTTGATCCGCCCCAGAGTGTAATCCTACTGACAAATACACAGAATTCCCACAAAACACACATACACAAACTATCCTTTGCAATATGTCAGCTGTATCACCTTCAATAAATCCACAGCTCAAGAGAGAAGCCCCCGCTATGTAACCCTGAGCAGCACATCTGTGTGCACGTGGGCAGAAGGAGGACTGGAACAGACGCAAAAGCCATCCCGCCGGATGTCTATACGGATCCCATAATCTGACCCGCCACACCCGCCAATGAGAACAGGCAGATGGCCACTGAAAACATTTCTATTTATACTGTATGGCATAGAAAGAAGCAAAGCTGAGCTTAGCTGTGCAGAGAGACTGAAAGATAACGCCGGAGACAGAAAGAGAGAGACAGAGGAAGGTGTAGTCGAAGGTCATGGATGATTGACTCCATCACCACTGAAGGTGCAGCTGGAGACAACTGTGTCAAGAGACAATGCTGATAAACACACTTCTCCCCGCAGTTACACGCCAGCCAGTAAAACACAGCGGAGATAAAATCCACTTCAGGATGCTATGTTTTTTGGGTTTACAATATCTCACTGTGTATGACAGCTACTCGCACATCTCAATGAGCTGGGAAAGGATGAATACAAAAATCAACAGGAAGCAGAGACAACTGTAAAAATTCACTTTGGCAACCCCTTTACTTACTCAACGAAGTGTAAGCATACTGGGTACTTTCCATGCAGCTAGTAGCACCAAAGGGAACTGAAAAAAATAATGCAATTTCCAAAAAGGCTTCCCCAAACGCTTTCCAAAAACCCCTTCTGCCCATCGTGACAGAGGGGCGCCGTAGGCGAAAACTTTGCCTCTATCAGAGTTTGCCAAAAATGAAAGCTAGTTTCTGCCTCAGAGAGAAAAATAAAAAAAAGATAATTGTGAGATATAGTTCATATTAAGGCTATATCACCTATTGTGAGATATGGGGCCTCATATTTATAAAAACGGTCTTTGACGTAGAAAAGTGCTTAGAGCAACATCCGGGTCTGAGCAGACATACACAGCTTTGGCAGCTTTTCTATTGGAATGACTGGATTTTGCCAGTGAAATTTCGCTCAGCAACAGTAAATATGACCTCACCTTTTGTAGGCACTACATTTGATGAGGAACTTTTTTTTTTAAACCGAAGGTTTTTTTTTTTTATCTTTCCCACCCAATTTACCCTTTTGTGAATCAACCTATGAACACAGGTTGTCAGTTGTTTTTGTACATTAAACCGGAAGAGGGAGAAAGTATTTTATGGTTTAAATGCTTAACCTTCAATTCACAAGCCATATCTTTGTTATATTATGGCCTTCACACTTTTGGCCTGATAAGGGAATGTGACTCTGTGCTAAGAATGTCACACTTTGAACAAAAAATCCCACCATATAGATACAAATCCTACTATCTGAAGCCACTGAGTCATTTAAACCCTCTCGGCTCCATGGGTATGTATGATTCGTTACTCTTGTGAAATGCAGATAAAAAGAAGAGGTAGAGAACTCAACTTTATGTCTGAGTTTCTTAAAGATACGGATATGAAAAGACATGTTTTCTTTGGTTCTGACTAGTGAGAACTAGAAATGTCTGTAAAGTAGGGCCTAAAGTGTCTGAATGTCAACTTTCAAGGGCTGACACTGGCACAAAAGACAAAAGTATACAAAACAGGTATATAAACCACAAAATCTGTGCGAAATGCAATTTGTGTGCCACAGTTCCTAGCGTTGATATCAATAATTCCCAATAAAATCACAAAAGTGAGCTTGACTACACTGTAAAAATGATTTTTCAAAGTTGAAAAGCTGTTTTACAACAATATACTATTTCAGTCTTTGTACTTAAAAAAAAAAAATCATGTTTAATTCAATGTTAACTTGCAGTTATTTGTGAAACTTACTAGCAATTTCCAATTGTAACATGTCTCAATAAATGGCATCATATGATAAGAACTGCTATCTTAGAACATTGTCTCTTTTTTTGTGGTCACGATGTGATCGTGCTCCACCATTTCCCCATGCCAACTTCAATCTCTTAATTTGAGGGCACTTAACTGCTGATCAGTCCTGAATGAAGATGGCAGAGCATTCAATCGGACTTAACGCCAGACCCAGTGTCAGTCAGGCAGCAGTGAACACGATTGTGCCGAGACCCTGTCATAAAATGATTTTCACTGAGCCAAGGAAAGAAGACAGACTGTAGGGATCGGTCATCCTTGAAAGGCCAAATAGGAAGTGATGGTTTCCCACAGTGCTGGATCTGTTTCTCTGCAGGAACCCCAGAATGGATTAGTAAAGGCTTTGGCTGTGGTTTGACTGGCTGTAACCATAGATCAATGGAGGGCTTTGGAGTGCAGGACAAATACATAAAGTGCACTTAAGTAAACCTTAATTATACCAACAGACACAATGTTGAAGATATACTGAACACTGGCTTTGAACTGAGAGAGCCACATTTTCTGGGTCATATTTCACATAATTATTATACATTTGGAATTTAAAACTGCTTATGGTGGGAAGAACTGTAGATAAGGACAAGATCAAACACTATCAACATGCATTTTTAATATATGAAACACTAACAAACTATTTACAGTTCTGGGTTTTGGAATAATGTTGTGTATATAACTTTAAATTCTTGAATAACAAGTGACATTAAAGGGTTTGTTCACCCAAAAATGAAAATTCTTCATTAATTACTCACCCTCATGTCGTTCTACACCCGTAAGACCTTTGTTCATCTTCGGAACACAAATTAAAGTCACGTGACTTTGGCAGTTTGATACACGCTCTGAACCACTGATTCGAAACAAATGATTCGTAAAGCTTCGAAGCTTTATGAAGCAGTGTTTTGAAGTCGCCCATCACAAGAAATTGTTGAAAAAAGTCGTTTTTTTGGCGCTCAAAAAGTATTAATCATTGCTTTATAACATTAAGGTTGAACCACTGTAGTCACACGAACTGTTTTAAAGATGTTTTTAGTAGCTTTCTGGGCATTGAAAGTGTAAATTAACTTGCTGTCAATGGAGGCCCCACTGAGCCATCGGATTTTATCAAAAATATCTGTTCTAAAGATGAACGAAGGTCTTACGGGTGTGGAACGACATGAGGGTGAGTAATTAATGACAGAATTTTCATTTTTGGGTGAACTAACCCTTTAAAATCAGGGTGCAAAATTAACATTTGTCATGTGCAAAGAATCATTGTAAAGAAATTATCAATCAGTACTTAATTTAAATGCAGGAGTCATTTCCCTGTGTGTACCGAAATTGATCTGATTGACACAGCCGTAACCATAGCATCGTTCTGCCGTCTCACATGTTTGGTATTCACTGTTTTTGACAAAATTTATTTGCAAAACTTCCATTTGAGTTTGATTTTGGTAAAATGTTAATAATATAATGACGCATGCAAGTGTCTGACCATATATAAAGCCACAATATCAACTTTGACCACGATGTTTAATTGTTTTTAGAAAATACTGTGTTTTTTCCCGCTCAACAGCAACAATATATAATAATAATTAATTTTATTTAGAGTTAAATTAATTATAATATATATTATATAAAATAAATATGTAATGAATTATCAAATTATAGCCTATTTTAAATTTAAAAAAAAAAGTTTCATGGCTGGTTAAAAAAAAAAAAAAAAATGCAGTCAATTTTTTTTCTATTCACCTGCCATTGGAAGGCATAAAAAAAAGCTTACTTTGGATCCTGATTACAACTGGTTTCATACAAAAAGTAACTGCCAAATCCTTGTATTATTTCAAATGTGAGTACTCCAGTGAAAGCAGTGGTAACTGCAGACTGTGAAAGCTCCCGTTCTTAAGCCCTTTTTGGACAGGACTAGTTTTCCCTGTGGAGGTCAGGTTAATTTGTGTTTCACAGACATACTTTGTGATTTTAATCCTCTGAAATCAAACACGTCTGTGTTTTTTCTCACACAACCAAAAAACTAGCATTACCTACTTTTTTTTTTTTCTTCGTCTAACTCAGGGGTCCTCTGAGAAATCTAATCCTGTCCGAATAGGAATGTCTGTGGAATGACACTACACTGCTCCTCATTTATTTTGACCTTGATCGAATGACCTTTCTCATGGCTCTGCCTACTGCAACTTCATTATGGATTTCAACATTTTGCCAGTTTTCTGGGGTAAAGTAACAGTTGGTGGTTCAAGTGCTGCTGGCATCCTATCCGACGTTAAAGGAAAATTAAATCAAGGAGAGTCAGATCGCTGACTCAGATTTTTTTTTTTTTACAATAAAACAAGACCGACAAAGAACATGATTTGTAGTGAGTTGTCTCTAATACCAAAGATAAACACATTAGCCTTTAAAGCCCACAAGCTTTAGTAGCCTCCACAGGTCTAGCAGAGAGCCATTGATTTTGCTGAGGTGTGAAATGTTTAGGCAGAATATTGATGTGCTTACAACATAATGGAAGAATAGGCCTGACCTCTTCCATCCTTTACTCCGCTTCACTCCCCACCCATATTACAGCCTCGCCTCCATCTCGCTGTCCTCACTGTGTATCTGTGTTGGCTTCCAGACCAGATCAACTGGAAAATTACACGTCTGGCCGTTTAAGCTCCATTGGTGAAAGTCTGTTGTTGGGCATCAACTCAAAAGTGGCAAGAGTTCATTTAGAGCAGTTGCTGGCCGCGTTAAGCGGAGTGGGAGGAGAAAGAGTAATAGGTAATAGAAGAGCAACACACAGGCTAATACATCGGAGCAATTAGCCGCAAGCCGAGGCAGCTGTGGCGTGACGGAGGCCTGAGGGTAATTGCAGACCCCACTCATCACTGCCTCTCGTTAATACAGAACTCTGCACCACTGGGAGGGGAGGGGAGGTATGGGGGAAGGAGTTCCTCTTCCTCTCCCTCGCCCTGCTCTCTACTTCCATTCCAATCATCCCTGAGCACCACTCTGCTTCATAGTGAGCCCACTCCCTGTCTTTCTCTCTGGAGATTGGAGTGTGCACCCTGGTCTTACCACATGCTGAAAATATGACAGTCTGTTTGAAAAGCCCGGGATGGAGTGTTCAATCTTGAGCAAGCACTCGGAATACGGCCTCGTCTGCATATTTGGTGGGCGCTACGGCTCATGATGGATGGCAGAGAAGGGGAAAAGGAAAAATCTGAAATATTCCTCTCAAATGCACTGGGTCTTATGGAATTACGCAACACTGGTGGTTAAATTACATTTACAGACACCATGAAACCTATAAAGCTGACTAACGTAAATGCTTACACATGATGTGGAAATCAAGCTTAAAAAGTATCTGGAAATAAATAAATATTTTAACAGTCTATTAAGAATCTTAATAAATAATTTTCTTTTTTGTTTAAAATCATAAAAAGGCATCGGGTTAAAATAAAAATAACCAACAGTAACAGTATATATACAAAGTTCTGTCATGAAACTCTAGATGGCACAGGCTAATATGTCCTTTAACTCAACCTGCTCATAATCACATTGTTATCTATAGGGCACAGCTGATTGGTTCCTGCTGTATCAGTAGCCAATGAGCTTGCATGAACCTTCAAAATACTTGGGTAGCATTTGCCTTAGTAGTGCAGCACGCTTCAGAAACCCTCCACCTCCCCCAGCTCCACCTGTATAGATCTGCTACAGGTAATTCATGTGTGCTATATTGTACAGCAGCAGCATGTCTTACTTGCTCACAGCGGTGTGTTGTATATGTATTGGCAGTAGCAAGTCCCATACTTGACAGAAATATATTTCTATCATGACAGCTCTTGGAAGATTTTTAGCATGGTAATGGATATGACAATGTTGATATGTTTGGTCTTGGCGGAATAAATTTGTTACGCTGCTGCTGCAGAGCAAGTACAGGACTACTGCCAATACTGTACATACGCTGATACGCTGCTGTGCGTATGTAAGACATACTGCTGCTGCACAAATAGCATATATAATTACCCATAGCAGATCTATACAGGTGGAGCTGGGGAAGGTTTCGGAGGAACCCTGAAAGCGCCCTGCAACTGTTATAGTGAATGCTAACCAGCCATTTAAATGTTGTGAGCTGCAAGCTCATCGGCTGCAGATGCGACATGAACCAATCAGCTTGTACCAAATAGTTAACGCTGTGAATATCATCAATTTGCGTAAGTACCCATCAGCCTGTGCCATCTAGAGTTTCGTGACAGAACTAGGCATAGAGTGAAGTTTGAGGTTTGTAAGACTTTTTAATGTTTCTGAAAGAAGTTATGCTAACCAGGGCAATTGTTTGATCAAAAATACAGTAAAAAAGTAATATTGTGAAATATTATTACAATTTAAGATAACCATTTTCAATTTTAATATATTTTAATCCATTTCTGCAGCCATTACTCCAGTCTTCACTGTCACACAAGTAAATAAAAAACTAATAAATGACTAATAATTTAAATAAGTAGATAAATTATAATGAAATAAAAATACATATTTAAAAATAACTTATTGAGATGTGCAACTATCCCCTATTTTTGCTCAAAAAGACTCTCAAAAACACTCCCTTTCTAACAGGATCATTTGGACACCAATAAGCTCAGAAAGGTTCCACCAGGAGAGTAGAACTCCAATCAGTGCAATTTTAAGCTTTTAGTGTGCACTTTTCTGCCACGTGTGTTCACACTGTTCACTTGATACCAGTAGAAGCTCTAAATTGTTAAAGAAAATGAAAAAAAAAAAAAAAACTGTAAAATCTTACGAATCAATCTAATTCAAATGTTCTTCTTCATTTCATACACCAGGGAATACATCACGATGCAGCAGACAAGAGAAAATAGCCATACTGTGGTCGCTGTGACAAATGCAGCAAAACCAGACTGTTCTGCCAGCCCAGTTTTCACAGCTAAATGGTGTCTCCTTAAACAAATGGCATTGCCATGAGCCTATTAACGGGACGTTCTGGTCCCAAATACAGCTCTGTGGATTTATACAACACGCATGCATTTCATTTGTCCTGCCGTGTTATATTTGAATGTCACCAACCATCTATCCATCATCTTATAAAGGAGAATACAATAAACTGACGACCTGCATCTGGTCATTCTGGGAAAAATGCAACTGACTAATATATTAATACTAAATCCAAATAAGAAATTTTGTCATTGACATATCCTATAAAATCCAATATGGCAAAAAAAGAAACAATACAATGAAATAACACAACTTAGACGGTGAAGGACATTAAAGGGAAAGAAACGTATGTTTGCTAACAGCACATACAGATTAAATTAAGACCGCTTATGAAATAACCACCTGCACCTATCATGACTCAAATGTTTTCAGGCTACAGGAGCTATAGGCGATACACATGCATGCATCTACACCCCCTACCTGTGGACAAGAATAAGACATCATGAGCTTTGCAACTTGACATTCAAAACTCCTCCAATTTCTGGTGTTAGGTTGTGAAGAGACATAGAACACAGATCAAGGGGGTTTATCTTCATTTTAAAGCACAACTACAATAAAAATGTATTATTGAGCTAATATAGCAATGCCTCAGAAAGCAATAATGAAACATACCACCTTATAGCATCATGATGATTCTCACAGGACATTTTTTGCATAAGAATGAAATGTCAAGAAATCCATATGCGTATTAAAGACAAATATCATGGTTTTGATGACCCGGCAGTGGCTCAGAATACATTTTGGGCGCATATTTGCTGTTGAATTATATCAGTGTTGTCACAGAAGTCAGTATTTAAACCAAGTAGTCATCTTTAAAATTGTAAAACATCTAGCCAAGCTGAAAAAAAAAACTGTCTGGATGTACAACCATTGCACTAAATGTGCTGAAAACATAGGTAGAACATCTTGCCATGCAGAAAAACCTATCAGGGTGTGCTGCCACCATGGGTAAAACATCTTGTCAGGCAGAACTAACCCACAACCCTAACCCTAACATTAGAAGGACGCTTATATAGCATATAGTTTGTCTAAACATAATTTTGCATCATTTCAAATCACCATTTTAACTAAGTCCTTGCCCCGTTGCAAAATGCAAACCATTCAAGTAATTGCATATGCAAATAAAGAGGAGAAAGTGAGCTATCAAATTCATGATGGGGAGAATCGTGGCTCTGGTGCATTGCTGACCATTACTCAGCATCCACAGAAACACATCGAGATCATTGCATCTGGAAGCACATCACACTACTAATTTATAATAATAACCTATAATCATCAGATTGTGCTTGAGATTAATCTGAAATCAAAAGATCCGCAAAAACGTTCAAGACAAGCTGAACAGAGAGAAATAGTTTGTGCTGCACCGATTAATTCCAAAAAGGTTGTTCTGGAGAGTCTTAGGTTACCTTTTCCTTTGCGATGCTCCTTCTCCTCCGGTGTAAAGTGCCAGCCGGTGGTCGTTTGATGAGGACAGGGTGGGATAGCTCTAATTAAAGCGGCATTAAAGCCGGTGGAAAAGATTAGACAGGTTCGGTACGGTTGCACAGTACCTTAATGTTCTTCACCAAAAAACAAGATGCTTTCATTTTCTTTACGCGATACAATTTGCCGTTACTTTTTGCTTTCACGCAAAAATAGTTCCCATTCTTGTGCTAGAGCCTTCCCAGGTGCGGTGAATCAGATATCTAGTTTCCTTGGCTTTTCAGTTTCACCTTGCAATAAAGAATACATATCCATATGCTGCTGGAATACAGGACAATCCAATCCGTCAGAGGTGTAGATCCTCGAGAAGGAACCCTCTTGCAAAATCATCCTGATAGATGGGTGAGTTAGAAGACAAATACACACGAAGCGTCTGCTCGTCTTGGAGCATGCTGGAGAGTGGGCGTTATTGGGGTAGATCTTCACTCCTCACTGCCAATAAGCATGCATGCCTCCGCCTGAAGCGCTGCTCCTCTGCATGCACACAAACAGGCTTTTTGTCAGTACGGATGGCAGAAACTTGTGACTTTGAGGTTGGTGAGAGGTAAAAAGGACACATCATTACTCAGAGTACGATAGGGGAACTAAAGTCAGTTGAAACTAACGGACAGTGCCGAACACGAGGAGGGGAAATGAAATGGTTATCTAGCACGTGAGCGGGTTCTTATAATCGGATGGAAATACAAATAGATGATAATCTGACCAAAGACCCACAGGCGCGGTGATACGTAGGGTACGAATGCGTTGCGCGCTTTGGTTTCCTTGCCCAGTGCTTTTTCAGCAGCACGGACAGCGCACAGGAACTCTGAACGTTTGGAAACTGATTTTGTACTGCATGAGCGTGATTTGTATGACTGTTTACAATAAAGCATTTAACAAGCGTGTCTCCGGTATAGGGATGGAAATTGTAAGTCACTTGACGATTTCGATTCCTTAACGATTCCATTAATGATTTGCTACTTGAGGAATAAATATTTGAGAAAATGTAGTGCATATTATTACTTTTACTGCTTACATGAGTCATATTGTCAATGTAATAAGAATTATATATATATATATATATATATATATATAAATTAGAAATAAAGATAATTATTTTTAAGTACTTGAAGATATTTAGCAGCGGTAGGCTAATCGATGCGACTGATTCGTTTTGATTCACTAACACCCAGAGGTTGGTAGTAACGAAGTACATTTACTTCGTTACATTTATTTGAGTATTTTTTTTGGAAATATTTTACTTTTTAGAGTAGATTCAAACGTGGGTACTTTTACTTTAACTTGAGTACATTTCTAATGAAACATCTATACTTTTACTTCGCTACAATGGGCAACGTTCCTCTCGTTACTTTATTTTAATGTAATACTGTGTACATGTTAAGAAATGCGTAGTTTTAATTGATTCTCATTTTTACGAACCGATATCAATTCTTAAATCCCAAGAATCGATTAGTCCGTTTTCAGTTGATGAATGAACATGTAGCCCATCCAATAAATCGCAATAATCTTTGTTACTTTTGATATGAGGCAAGTCTCAGATTTCAAATGACGTCCATCTTATTATAAGATTCAAAAAATAAATACCGTTTTGGTGCTGTTTAATGTGACGTGACAGACCGCTGTAGCGCTTCAGTTAAAGAGAAGCGACAGCACGGAGCGCACGTGAACAGCCTCTCCTCCGCTTTAATACCAGTTACAGCGCGAAATAAACATGAATAAACATCTGAAGGTATGTTAAAAGATACAGTACAACTTACCGAAATCCGTATCATGTCTCGTGTTATAGCTCAATCAGTGTTTCAACCTCGAAAAGACGTCAATAAAACAGCTTGTAAACAATGTCACGTAACGTCACATTTACCTCAGAAAAACCATATTCAGTGACCATAAACTCATTAGTCAGCTAGAAAAATGAACTCTAGAGACCAGCATTCTGATAAATATATGCACCGTTACAAATTCATTATAATGTTTAATGTTCTTCAATATTGAATGCATGTTTGAATAAATCAGTTATGACAGCCACAATTTAAATGTTTATATTTAAAAAAAAAAAAAAAACGAATTGGAGTAGAAATATGATTGTAATTCAAAACTATATTTGTTATAATAAAACATCATTGAGTGTAATTTAAGTGTTTGTATATAAATAAGTTAATTTTAACCTACAATATTATAGTAATGTCATACCAACTGACTCCCATGTGTAGTTTACAGCATTAGTTGAGAGATTTTTTCCTCTAGAAAATTTGCCATGTACTGTATCTGATATACTACATCCAAAATAATCGATATTGAATCGAATCGAAATCAGAATCGAATTGAATTGCAAGCATGTGAATAGAAATCAAATCGAAGGTTTATTGGTTTATTAGAAGCAGAGACTGTTCTTTGTTGGAAGAAGAAACATCATTGCTTCACTGGCTAATGTACTGTCTGCTATCTCAGACGACACCTTTGTCATGACGGCCAGACAGCCACCGTAGCTTCTCCGAAAGGGAGGGGTGCAAGGGGTGTGCGCCGTTAGTTGCAGTTGCTAGATGCCGCTAAAATTTACACATTGCACCTTTAAGTGAAATATATATGACACGTTTTATATATGATTCACACTTTTTATTTCTTCAATAGACAAAACAATACACTCCATTTAACAAGTTCACAAGTTCACACTTACAAATAATCAGAAAGAATGCGTATTTGGCACGCTGTCTGAGGAGAGGGCTCTGAGCTTGGTATTTGGCCCGAACCCAGAGTACTCACCTCGTATCTTTAACTAGGTGAATGTGAGGAGACAGGAGTGGTGGAGGGATGCAGAAAAAACTGTTGAGAAACATTGGTGAGTCAACTACATATTTATAGGCCTCTTCTTATGCTGATTGGGTAGATCAATTAATTTTGTTAATAAGACATCATGTAGTTTATTAAACCCCTGCCCCTTACACGACATAAGAAAGCTGTATATTCTATCACCACTAACCCTACCCCTAAACGCAACCCTCACAGAAAACATTCTGCATTTTTACATTTTCAAATAAAATAAATAAACATACATACACACACACACACACACACACACACACAGGTTTGTTTTGCTATCAAAGTGAGGACATTCCATAGGCGTAATGGTTTTTATACTGTACAAACTGTACATTCTATCCCCCTACACTACCCCTACCCCTAAACCTACCCAATAAAATAAAACATTGTTTAGTATGTTTTTAAAGCTATTTTAAATATGAGGACTCATGAAATGTCCTCATATTTCATGTTTACGTCGTAATACCAGTGTAATACCCATGTCATTATACAAATTTCTGTCCTCATAAATCACAAAAACGCATGCGCACGCGTGCACACACACAATCTCAAAGCGTTTGTCATATGATCTCAGCACATCAGCACATTGCATACTTAACAAGTGTCCATTCATCATTTTGGAAATACAAATGTTATTATGAATTCTTATTTATTATTTTTTCACATTTGCAAGTTTAGTCAAATAATGAGTCAAAAAAAAAAAAAAAATCATGTCTGATATTACTTCCAGTTCTCAAAAATGAAGGTCAAGGTGAGTGTACTGTCAGATACCTTATTCTGTGCTCTGTTGTCAGGCCCGCATTAAGAACACATAGCGCCCTGGGGCTATAGCAAATCCAAGGACCCCCTTCATAGTAGCCTAGCTTGGTGCCACAACCTTTTGTACCACAAGAATAATTTGTATTTAAAAAAAAAATCTTATCTTTAACACATAGAGACACTACAATACTACTATAATACAATGTATTGTATCTCTATATAAAAATATTACAGCCTATAATACATTAAAAGCATAAATGCATTAACACCAGATATGAGGTCAAAGCAAACAGGTTTCAAACAGCAACAAATTTTGCACATATGACTGCTAATGAGTTTACTTTAAATAGTTTCATCATTAGAAGGTCTTCTTTCTGTCCCTGTAGGAGGAGAATCATCAGGGCTGGATTAGGTCCAGCTGCTCACGTGCTGCGTCTCCTGGATGCGTGCGCGGTTTAATCGGGTAGCGCCATTTCATCACTTGGCTTTCGATGTTTGTTTCCCATGTGCTCCACTAAATAAGCACTTGATAAATGGGGGTGTGGTGGGATTTTGGCGATCGGCCCAGTAGGAAAAGTTTAGGTGCTCCCTGAATAGCCAGTCAATCTACTGCACAGCCAATCACAATCTCCTTGCTCGGGGCCCTGGGGCTTCAGCCCCACCTAGCCCTGTTGTTAATGCGGCCCTGTCTATTGTACACTGCTCATGTACTTATGATCAATTTTAAAGTGAATTTCACTGACAGTTGGATCCTGGTGTAGGCCCATTTTCCCCCTCAACGCTCTGTAACAAAGTCCACTGATGGCTATATTTGTCAAATATTTGTCAAATACACAGATGTGTCAAAGGCATTTTCATTCAATACTTTATGTACTGCTTAATATAGTGTCTGTTTGTACAAGAATAAGGTTCAACAGCCTATACTATTTAAATACCTTTTTTTTTTTCAGTTTTATTTTGATAAACATGACACAATATAACATTGCGACTACACACTGAAAAAAATTATTTTCATGATTTGTTATCACAACATTTTTTATTCTGTTAAATCAACTTAATTAATGTGGTTCAGATAACATAATATTTTGAGTTTCTGTTGATTAAACCAATCGCCTTCATTGTATTAACTCACATTTTTAATTTCAATGAACTCAAAATCTTAAGGCAACCAGGTAACTTACTTTTCTAAGTTAAACCAACAATTCTTTTTTATAGTGCATGAAAAGGGCTTTAACTGTTATAAAAATATAGATTTGTGAGCATTAGTGGAACTGAATGTGTTAGAATAAACACAAAACATGTGATCGTTGTCATGCGGTGAATCCGGCCAATCGTGAAACAGCTGTGTCGTCATCAGAGCCCATGCAGCCGCTCTGGAGAAGCCCTCGAATCGCTCTCGCTCTCCATACGTCACAGTCACATGGGGTCTATGCTGTCTCAAGTCGGACAAAATGTCTACCCGGCATGCATTGCTTCAAGTCAGTTTAGCATTTAGCAAAAGCTGGACATCAGGTAAACTTGGACAAATACGTTTTATGATTGATTGTTCTTTAAATAGTAGGAGACATTCAAATGTAACAGTTGCCATGGTGTTTTCAGTCATTCAGAAAAAAAAAACAAAAAAAAAATGATAATATATATATATATATATTATTATTATTATTATTTTTTTCTTCCCAAAACACCACTAGCACCTTCCACCATGTCTGTCTCATGTTATTATGGAAACTTAACATGCTCACCCTTGTGGCACAGGATGAATAGGTTACTGCAGCTAATATGACCCAGAGACCTTGGGAATGTCACTTAACCTCAAGAGACCCTGAAAGAATAAGGAAAGCGGATGTGAAACCCCACAAAATGGAGGGCTGGGGGAGGGATGAAAGAGACAGCATGCTGCTGCAGTACTCCTTAGAGACATTAAAAGCGATTGGCGGCTGATAAAGAGAAATAGGAAAGTCGATAGGAGACTGAGTGAAAAGCTGAAGGGTTAGTCTGAAAATACACAAACACTCCGGAAACAAAGCGTGTGTCTAAAGGGCCGATCACTGAATCAGAAAGAAAGCAAGAAAGATAAAAAGTGAAACAGGTAGTGTGCTGTAGAAATAATCGGAATAGCTGACAGAGAGGAAAGGAATGACTAAAGCTGAATAACTGATAATAACTACCTTGTGGAGAGTGTCAGATGTGAGGAAAATGGAAACGATAGCAGTTTCAAGACTTCTGTATAAGTCAATTTTCATTGCAGGCATTTATTCGGTGTCAAATCACATTCAGTTTTTCTGCAGATTTGTAATCGGCATGAAATCAATGTCGATATCAATATGCCACTTTTTACAATCTAAATCACTATGGATAAAATTAAATCCACTGGATAACTGTTGGATAAGATCCACCCTCTTGTTTTTTTTTTTTTTTTTCGATAAGAAGTTTCACTCAAAAATACTTCCCAGTACAGCAGTTAAGTTGATTTTCCAATTCATGCCAACTTTAAGCTCAGACTTCAATTGCTTAGAGACAACTTTTGCTAATCTAAAGAAAAATACAAATACATTTGTTACAGATAAGTGCAAATAACATCTATAACATGTCACAATACAAACTTAATGAGTTGGTCATGTGACTATTTTTTTCTTTTCCCCACATAAGAATGTTTTACAAATTTACAGTACTTTTTTTTTATTTTATTTTTTTTTATGGATTTTGCTGTTCAGTTGGACGTTTGTTTCTCAAGTTCTCAAGTCTCAAGTCTCAAGTTGTCAGCAGTATTGGAGAAAGTTACTTTTAAAAGTAATGCATTACAATATTGCGTTATTCCCTTAAAAAGTAACTAATTGTGTCACTTAGTTACTTTTTATGGAAAGTAATGTGTTACGTTACTTTTGCATTACTTTTTCTCACCTTGGCTGGGCTTGCTTGTTTGTTTTTCAATAACAAAAGCAGTTCTATTTTTGGCAAAAAGCCCTTTCACGCCAAAAGTGAAATTAATAAGTCTCAGGTTGAAGGAAATGCAAATTCACACCTATAGAGGGCACAGCTTAAACAAACCTTTCAGCTGTGCTGCCATTCTGGGTTGCAAAAGAATTGGATGCAGGAGAAGAAAGTTAAATACTCTTATTCAGTAATTAAAAAAAAAAAAAAAGATGTTTATCTAAAGTAATTTTTACTTATTAGCATGGTTGAATTGGATCATCGCAGGTTGGGGTGCAACAGATCGTAGTTGATCCGTGATCCGTATGAACCAGGCCCCACGGTTTGGAACGCATGTGATTTGTGGATTAACCCTAACCCCCAACACTGGTTGTCAGTATATCTTAGATAATTATGAATTATGCTTATGGGCATACTTATCAATCCTCATTTTATGAAAAATTGTAGCTTAATTGGCACAGTGGTTCCACAGCATGGTTCTTTGCACAATTCCTTTTTATTCCAATAGCCAGATTGCAGAAATATGTCGGTAAATACTATATAGTCAGTGACCATTATTAGATTATAAAAGAATTTTCTGGTTCTAATATCAGCAACCAATTTAATAATGAGAGACAATGAATAATAAATGATTTAATCACATCAATAATGCACAGTTAAATGAAGAATGAGGATGTTTGAGATTAAGATTGCAACTAATATTGAAATTGGGCATTAATGCACTGTAATTAATATAATTTTATTATTTATTGTTATTTGTAATGTTTATACGTATTATACACTGCATTTACAAAACCTACATAGTTTTCATATATTAAGCGCTATCATTTGATGTCATGTCACTGTATTTATGTAAGATGTACAACTTTGTGTATGAAAACAGTTCAAGAAAGTTTCTGACATTATACAGTTCACAGTGCAGGGCAGTCACTGCAAATCACTCAGACCAAAACAGACACTGCAACACTGCCTTAGGGCATTATAAATATCAATCATACGTGTACACATGGATCAGCAAGAGAGGACAGGTGTGTGTAAGGTGTCTGCTGCCATGTAAGTAATCTGTTTTAACAGTCTCAGCCCTTAGGATGAACATCTTGTCAGTACCTCTTTTGTTTTACTAACAAGATCTACATTGCGCTGGTCTTCAAATGTGCTATCTGGAGCAAACTTGTATGCTAGCCAAGATCCATCCCTACTTTTTCTAGAACAGTGACTCTAAAACTGATAGTCTGCGAAGGACTGGCTGTTGTCTTTCCTTTTGCCAAACGATTAGTAAAACTTCAACACCCATAATGCACTGGGCATGTTGCCATCCAAGGCCACTCCCACAAGTCTGCTAAGGATACGCTTACCAGAGTTAAATACTGCCTTGCTTTAGTAGGAAATACTTCTTAGCAAACATGTAATCATAATAGTGTCGACTTGTATTGTTCCTGGCTGCAAGAATTCAAAGAGTAAACGTTTAGTGGGATTGAGTTACTTTCGGTTTTCAGTGAAGGAGCATGTTGTAGCCAGTGACTAAAGGCTGCAAAGAATCGTATATATGTAGAGAATGCCGCAATGGAAAAATCTGTTTGTATGTGTTTGTAGTCAACATTTCAAACTGGATGACCACTAACACTGTGTTTGAGACCAAACGGAGGAGAAAAACTGAAAGAAACTGCTGTTTGTCCAAGCAAAATGCCGTCGAGTACAGGTAAGAAAGCTGTTGTCATAGTATTACATTTTTACCACAATGCTGTTTAAACAGTAGATAAAGTATGATATGATTTTCAGTGATAAACCCTCTGTCGATCTGACTGTACAAAAATGCGGAAGTACAATCTGTAGTTTCGAAAGCTCTGGAGCTGTCAAAATAAACGTGAATTTCTCGGTCCACTTAACACGGAGAACGAGTAAACATTGTTCATTCACATATACTATCGACATTGTATACAAAGTGGGTTGAAAAATGGCGAAATTGCACCTTAAGATTCTAAACAGATACTTTCTCACAACAACATCTAGCAAGAAAGGCCTCTCAATGTTGTAATTCGCCTTCCATCATGTCATTTTTTTTTTAGGTATGCTAAAACCCCTGGAGTGGGGTAATGTGTGCTAAATGCTGAAGCAGCCATGAGCACTAATACTCGCGATGCCTGTTGTTGTCAGCATGAACTGAACTAACCCTTGGATGCTGTCCAGCTGAGAGGGTGTCAGTGTACTCAAGGCCAGGCTTAATCTGTTGTGCTGAATAACAAGGACCCTCACAAAATCCCTCTGAATGTACAAGAATCTAGCTGTACAGTGCACAGGTTTATACATCATGCATCTTAAAACACTCTACACTTCCCCGGAGTAAATGGATAAAACACAATAGGCTTTACACGTACATATTTGCTCTAAAGCTGTCTGACACAACTGAACTTCAGTTTGATCCACACTAATACAAGCTGAAAAGCATATAAAGACACTACTGCAAATGTGTAGCCAATAGTTAGAGCTTAAACTGTGTTACAGTACTTATGGGCTAATGTATTTAAATTATCTAAATATAGCGTATGTATGCATATGCTATATTTAGCTCCAGTTTTGGATTTAAAGTTGAAATTCATATTAATAAAACACGGCTATGACCGCTTCACCCAACGGTTCTGTGTATCACTACACAACACCCTTAGCAACCACTCGTAGCAACGTAGACTGTATGTTCTCAATTGATATTGCTCATTGAAGCTTACTGTATTATGCAGAAGAGTGTTGTGACCTGAGTGTCCTTCAGGACAGTCCTATGTTAATAATAAAAAATCTGTTTAAATGTCCAATGTATTATCTTGTCCTTTTAACATTTAAGGTGTTTTCCCGTGACTGACAGCGCTAGTAAAAGCATTTGTCAGTTGCGTCTTGTTCTGTTTTCAAAACAATTCAGTCTTTTCAATATAAAAGTCTTCGTTACTGACTGACACACTCATAAAGACAGTCTTCTGCCATCTAATGGCGTAATAATGTAACTTCTGTTGCTGTTCACAGTCAGGGACTATTTTTTCCTGCGGAAGGAAGGCTTTTAGTAAAAGTTTACTTCATGAAAGTTGCATTGATACATATTTTTGGCTTTAATATTTGTATTGTGTGGTAATCGTTTTATAAAAGCAATGAGGTACTCGAGGCTAGTGCTGGATCGTGTATAAGTCACGGCTGAAGGGGTTGCAGGCACTCCGCTTTGCATCGGAATTAAGCAGCGGCTTGTAAGGGCTGATTTAAACCTTTTCTGATCCAATCGAGAGGACATGTAAACACTTGATTGGATTGAAAACCGAAACTGGAAAGTACTGTGCATGTGCAACGATGTCGACTTGGCGTAATGACGTATGACGCAAGGAACAAGCTGTTGAAGTGTCATAAATGACTGCAGTGTCATTCTAAAAAATTTCCTTCCACTCATCGTCTGCGAAGTGGAGCAGGACAATGTCCCACTAGTCCTTGTTTCGGACTTTCATCCACAGATGCCTTGTTTTGGGACGAGGGAAGGTGTGTTTTTACTGCTTGATTAATATAAGCAGCACGGCACAACGGTTCATGTGCTTGTCGTCTCCTAATTAGGACCTGAAAAAGGTCAATATCGAAGCTGCTCTTTAAAACAAAGAAAAGAAGCAATGTAGGAGAATAGTAGCAAAAACAGTGGGAAACTCTGTATATTTGCACAGTGCGCACATGTCCAAAAAAAACCCCCAACAATTCCCATTTCAAGCTTGTGGCATATAACGTGCACATTAACCCGATCACTTTATTTAGTGTTCATGTATGTAACAGACGTAGGCTAGTAAGAGCTGTGCATGTAAACCTCACTCCCCTGATCTCAAGAGATGCTCTAGTGACTGATGCTAGAGGTTGCAGCTTTTAGCCTCCTTGTTAGAGCGTCCGAATCCCATGCGGATGGGCCCGGGTTTGCGTCCCCCTTGGAGCGGGCAGGTGCGAATGGGAGGGGCTATATTGGTGCCGTGACCCAGATGGGAGTGAGGTTTAGGGGGGTGAGTGTAACAGACGTAGGCTAGTAAGAGCTGTGCGTGTAAACCTCACTCCCCTGATCTCAAGAGATGCTCTAGTGACTGAAGTTAGAGGTTGCAGCCTTTAGCCTCCTTGTTAGAGCGTCCGAATCCCATGCGGATGGGCCTGGGTTCGCGTCCCGCTTGGAGCGGGCAGGTGCAAACGGGAGGAGCTACATAAACACTACGTTCGAATTCATCAATCACAATGAATTAATTCTGATTGAAACAAAAGGTGTCCATGTAAACATAGCTACTGTTGATATATGAAATCAACTCAAACAAACACACCCCTGCTTTGACTGTTGATGTTGATAGGCCCCATTGACTTCCATAGTATTTTATCTTTTTTTCCACACTATGGAAGTAAATGGGGTCCATCAACTGTATTTCTTCAAAATATCTTCTTTTGTGTTCAGCAGAAGAAAGAAATTCATACAGGTTTGGAACAGCTTTGGAACAACTGATGACAGGATTTTCATTTTTGGGTGAACTATCCTTTTAAGTACAGTAACAAAGTAAAAATACTGTGTTACTGTCCACCACTGCTGGGGGGTCACAGTGGTCTAGCAGAAGTGGCTCGGCTCACACAGGCCCCCTGTAGCGCCAACCCCAGTGTGACTGAGAGAGTGTGTATCAATGCAAAAAAAAACCTCTACACAGCCTTCAGATCTTTAACAATCCACATGCACAGAGTTTGAGGGAATATAAATGAATAAATTTGATTCATTTTAATTGAAATTTCAAGCAGTCACGCCTCAGCTGTCAGAACACGGCCCCCTGCTATAGGCCCTGTGGCACTTTATAAAAACCTGCAACCATCTCATCAGAGTTGGTTTTTTGGCTCTCAGCTTCTTCTTTTTCCCCCCAAGTAGGATAAATCTTGTATGTTGGATTGTTGATATTATCTTCCAGTTGTGCCATTTTGCTGCAGTTCCTGAACAGCGTTTCCCAGCTATCAAAGCATTCAGTTATGGCACTTTGATGGCTGAGCTTAGATGAAAGGCCTTTTTCTGAACACTGTTCTGCGACATAAGGAATGAGAGAATGTTTTAGGCAAAGACAAAGTCTTTAAGTAATCATTCCTTCAGGGTATATTTCCTCAACTGTGCTCAGTTTACAATGCACCGTTATTTTTTGAAAAGCCCATTGTATACTGTACTTGTCAGAAAGGGAAGATGGAAAGAAGGATTTATCCATGTACTGTCATATAATCCTCTTACATAATACTAATTCTAAGGATTGTTCCTGATATATTTATTTAAATTTATATTTATACTGTTTACTTGCCATATTCATATATCCAAGGAATGGGTTAAGTTGCAAAATGTAACTCAAATGGCAAACATGAAGAAACAGACCCATGAGGTTGAGCGCGCATTAGATTTCTGTCTTGTTGGCTTAGTGTCAACATCATTTGGGATGTACTTTTTATACTTTTTATAGTATTAATCCATAAATCTCAAAAACATTCTTGTTAGAGTGTTTTGCAGAAGCCCTATGTAGCATCGCAACTGCCAGATGTTTTAGCCACGGGCCTGCGATGATGCAATAGTGCGGTTACGTCAAAAAGTAAGTGTTGGCCTCCAAACACAATCCCTTTGATAGAAAAAGACAACATCCGAAATTGCATACTATACTATAGGGGAGAGTGGGGTAAGACGAGCCAGTAGATAAGTTGACCCACCCCCTGTATCTTGGCAACCGTAGTAGTTCTACGGTTAGTTCTCTTTTATTGTCATGTGACCATTTATTTTCGAACCACCCATAATTTCTGCCAGACTGTAAAAATGAGAAGCACATGATAGGAGTGGAAGGCACCCATTTACTTTAAAAACTGCTTTTGGCTTGTCAAAGTAATATTTTAGCATAACAGATGTATGTAATGGCTGTTACATCAAAGCAAATTTGTCCAGGTCTAAAAATATTTAATATTATTATGATTTGATTTAGCAAATTATAAAACAATGCAAATCGTTTAGCTAAATATTAGCCTGAACAGGTAAGCTAGCTATTTTTTTTTTTTTCCAAAATGGCAGACATGGGGCAATTTGAGCCAAATGCTGTGGGGTAAATTGAGCCAGCATTTTAAGTTACACCACCAAAAGGCACTAAAGTTAAATCTCTGAAGTATAAACTGGTATCATTTCAAAGTAATATTACTAGTGCTGTCAATCGATTAAAAAAAAAAAAAAAAACTAATTAATTGCACATTTTTTTCTGTAATTAATCGCGATTAATCACAATTTCTGTTACAAATATTCAAATGATCACAGAAGTACTGGAATTAAAGTTTATAGTACAGACATAAACATTTATGACTACAGAAGCAATCAACAATCGTTGTTTGAAGCACCAAGTTACTTTCAAAAGGTGATTTGCTCTATAAATCACCTTTTGAAAGTAACTTGGTGCTTTATCAACGATTGTATCGATTACACCACTAGGTTGCGACAAGTGACTGTTAATTTGTCTTTGAATCATTAGTTGAAGAGATTTGTTCAAAAACGCAAATTCATCCAGTAATGAAACATGTGAAGTATATGAGTGAGTCATTGAATCATTCATTCAAACCAATTTTTTTTTAAATAATTCTTTTAAATCAATTAAACATTTTTAAATAGATGGCAGCAATTAACATTTTGTCAGAACCTCTAGTAAATTACATGGTATTTTGGCGAAAAACTGTATGTGACAAGAGTAGTATGTCAGAATTCACAGTACTCATAAAAGAGTAGGCAAAGTACCCGGATGACCTACTTCTTCTGGCAAGATTCTGAAGTGTGCATACGAAGGACACTTCACTATCCCATGAGGCCACGGGAGAGGATTTATGAATGGCAGTGAAGGGACATAACATGGCAAATGCAGCCTACGCCCGGATTACATTCATACTACACACATTCATACTATATAGAACATACTTTTTTTAGAGCATGTGATTTTGGATGCAGCCAAGATGTTTTTTTTTAAGATGGAGGAAAGATGATGGCTGCTGTTGCAAGGAAAACAAGCAGAGTAGAAATTGTCACCTACAGTGTACTTTCTGGCTGTTTTAATTGGTTGCCGAATTTAACCATCTCACAGCAATGTAATTTATGCTGCTGATGAAGCTGTTCCCATTCCCTTTATGAAACTGCTGAAGAGAAGGAAGACGTGCGCATCACATTGGCGTCGTGTTGCTCCAGCAGCTCCAGATGTGCAGGCTTTCAGCTGTGGTGAAGTACGTCTACCACCTTGGAATATTTAGTTGCTTGACCCAGTGTGATATCTTCACACGTCTCCATCTGCGTGAAGGCGTACATATATAGGGAAGGCTGTTGTCATGCATTTTACTTTGCAGCGAATACAGTATGTGAAGTCTTGACTACAAAACAAAAAAGCTATTAAACATTTCCACTTTATTACCCAGAATAAAGATACAGTTCACAAGTTACAATTCACTGAACAGCTGAAGGGTAATGTTGTTGTCAAGCTACAGTATGCGGTAAGCTGTCACAATAATATCTACCATTTTCTTTACCTTTAAATAGTAAATTAATTAAAATTGTAAATTGTAATGTTTAAACATTTCAAACCTTTTTTTTCTTTTTTGGTCAACAAATTTTGTAATTAATAAACTTTATATTTATGAAAATTTATTTGCCATTTATGGATATTTATGCAAAAAACATACCCTTGTCACTATCTGGGGTGAGTGGTTTGACAAAAAACATGTATTGAGTATTCCAAAGATACTAATTTTTCCGGTTAGAATCCGAAGTGCAGATCTGTGCACACTCTAACGGTTAATACTGCCCATATTCCATTGCACGTTGGACTAGGATTCAAATAGAACTACAAACACAAATAAAATGTGTTAAAAAAACTACAAACATGGTGGATGTGCTAGTCCGACGGTTAAGTAGAGAGGTTTAGATAAAGGGGTTCGAGTGATTAATTATCAGTATCTAACCTGACGAAAATATATTTATTCAATGTTATCCACATAATGTTTCATCTGTAGCAGCATTGTGAACTTTTGTAATGATATGTTTGGTCATTAACTTTTAAATGCATCATTATGCAAATTGCAAACACATGAGGAGAGTTCTCCACATGATAGACCCACAACTGGCAAATCAACATGCAATGCTTTGTTCTCTCCGAAATTGAATGTGGAGGATTTTAACGGTTACAAGATGACTGATAAGGCAGTTTAAATGGTGGCAGGATGCACGTAACTAAGCGATAGAGCTGTTCGTTAAAGATGCAGTTATGATGAAGTAGTATGTCCCAAAGTATGTTCTTAAAAGTATGTACTTTTTTTCCCCCCACAAAAACAGTATATACTTTTAGGGCATAGTACAAGTAAAGGCGAATTGTGAAACAACAATAGTTTCTAAGCATGTTTTCATTGGTTGTCATAGTTATGTATAATCTGATTGATTTCACACACCTGTTCCTCATTTAGATCACTGGTTCCCTCTGTATATATTGCCCTCTGTTTAGTTTGGGTTTGCTGTGCACACTGTTTTGTTGCTTTTCTCTCTCTCTCTCTCTGCTTGAATTACTTAAAGATGTTCATTTAAATTAAATCACTTTTAGCACTCTCTTAACACATTTAATCTGGCCACATAGCGATACTGGTAATATTGGCAAAATTGTTGTATATATATCAACTGTAGTGATTTCTAATGATAGGAACTGATGCAATATGCAGGCAGAAGGGATGCAGGCGCTGGTCATGGTCGGCATTGGATGAGACTCTGTGATGGCAGATGGGGTACAGATGTGAGGCCAGGAGTGAATCTGGGCGTGACAGGAGCCAGTGAACCTCGGGATGGGCATCTTAAGCTATGGATGGAGAAAAGAAATAGGAGAAGTAGAGGAAAGAATCAAACTGTAGTTTTCAGCATACAGAGGTAGTGCAGCAGGATTAAAAGCAGACTGTGGGAATTGAACTATATGCCTGGATAAACAGAGACTTCTGTCTAGACTTAAACAGAGAGTACAGTATGTCTGAGTTCTGAAAATCGCTAGGCATGTAAAAATGGATTATTTATTCTTTGCACAGGAATTACCTTAACAGATGTTAGGGGTAATGAGGTCTGTTAGGTACTGAGCAACTTTATAATAAGTATTTTGTAATTGATAAAGAACCAGTAATACGCAATCAGTGTATCAGTGATAATATGACAGCATATTGAACAAGATGCAGCATATTTAAAAGGAACACTGAGGTCTGCATTACAAAAAAATGTAAGCTATTAACTTGTTAAATAACATTTCTGTCTTAAAAATAAAGAATATTCCAAAACCTTGCAACATTTCTGAGATAGAAAAATGCTGTTATACAGACAGATATGTGGCTTTTAAATGACAATTCCAGCCAAAATGTCATTATAAATTAAATATCTGTGTACTCTGAAAAAAAAGTGGTGTAGAAACATTTTTTTTTATTATTGAGATAAAAAAAAGTTTTCAGATTTTAGTTCAAAATGCTGTCATGTAAACAGACATTTCTTGAATTTCAACACAATGTAATACAGAAAATAGGCCTGTACTTGTTTTATTTTTTTTATTTTTTTTTATTTTTTTTTGGACACAAGGACTTTAAGATGCAGAATTGCTTTATAAATAACCATGTGTGTATTTTATTGATCTTGATAGGGAATGACTATGGGCTGTTTGGAGGGGGTGCTTGGTGTAAACATGTAGAACATAATAACTCATCTCAGAGATTGCATTATTTCTAATCTTGTCTATAACACAACAGGGAGGCCTAAAGCCTTGTTGAATTTTCAGCTTTTTAAATTGTTTTCCATATTTTAAGGGAATATTGGGTATTTGGGTATTTGCAATGTTAATATATTTACAATATTTAGATAAGAATGTCATAGTAAGAGTTTCATGACTCACATTTTGCTATTGCTTATGCTTTTGTGTGCTATTGTTAAGGACATAAATTCAAATGAATGAACAGAATTATTAAAATGCAGCATAAAAATATAGTCATATGCAGATGTGCAACGTATACAGGGATATCATGCAAATCAAAACTTCCTCTTTGGGATGAAGGCATGTGAAAATAAAGTGCACATAAATATAGCCAATAATACAAACTGCCCTTCACTTGTAATGATTTGTTAGACCATTACAGGTGGATTATTAGATTGAAATATAAACCCTTTGTTTGGACCTATATGATTACATAACCCATTGCTTTGATGTGAAATTTGATGGAGGTAAAAACATCTTGAAAATTTAATTGACTGCACATATATTCTCTTTACCCCTATCGTGGATGACCTGGTATCATAAATCCTACCATACATCTAATCCACAGGGAAACTCAAATGATTCACTGAAAGCGTGGGATTGAGAGATCTGCAGCTTTCATGCACTCTGTATCATTAATTAGTCAGCATCGCCAGGGGTATCGCACCCCTCATCCCCCATGTCTAAAAGACAATCGGGAAAACTCAGAATATCAAATCATTAATAAACCGCATTAGAGTTCAAGCTCTTAGGGTAACTAACCATTACATCAGCCTCTGTCGGTTGTGTGATGGAATTCCCACACATATTATTTAAAACTACAGGAAAGAGCTATAAAGCTTGATTCCTGGAGCTAGCTAATGCTTTTTTCCATGACATAATGACATCAGTGATATGAAAAATGAATAACATGATATACAGTAACCCAATTTGTGGGAACTGCGTGTTGGTGTTGTGTTATACTGTATAGGTGTTCACTCAGTGGCTTGAGCTTCAATATGTAAGGTAGATGCTTGCCAGGGGAAAATGTTAGGGTACGTATACACAACAACAATACTAAAAAAGAAAAAGTTTTCCTTTGTTTTTTTTTTCCACGTACAGATGGCAACATTGTCAAAATGATCCCCGTTCACCCGGGTCTGCGGAAACGACTAAAATCGCTGTATAATGCATGCCATGCCAGTAGTTGGCAATGTTTCTTTGTAAAGAAACACTATATGCGCCTATAGAATGAACATGTAATGCACATGCAATTTTCATGAATTTGCATTTTTGTAGTTTACACGGAGTCGATATCGTGGTGGTAATGGTATCGTTTTCCAAAACTTGCACTTTGAAACTCACTTTGTAAGTACTTTTATCCCTGAGTATGATGCAATAGACTACGCATTAGAAGCTTCATAACCCTGTGGACTGCTTTATGTAGGTAAATATGCAGGGTAGAATATGTGAACATCATAGTGCCATTGTTAATGTAATTAACCCTTTAGCACAGCTTTTTAAAGGTTTAAAGATTGCATTCTGTTTGAGAGCTTACTTTACTTTGTCATCATCACATCAAAAGTGCCAGGAACCATTTGGATCTTCCTTTACCATAGACTATTCTCAAAGGGAATTTGTCAGGGGAAGCATATTTTACTGTTACACCTTATGTTTATTTGATAGGTTGGATGTGCTTTCTGTATTTCTTTGTCCATCATGGTCACTACACTACAATACATCATTAATGGCTGAAAATATTTCAGTATCAATGCAGAAATGACTTGAAGGAACAAGTTACCAGTACTTAGCGGTGTGTGATATTGACAAAAAATGGTATCTCGATATTTTCTGGAATTTTCTCGATAATCATAATTAGACGAAATTTTGCTCAGTGTGTTTATTGTATTGGTACAGAAACACAGAAGTGACATTTAGATGCATTTACACTGTTTAATACAGCTCAGAGGGAACATGAATGCATTTAACCTGTAGTTACAAATGCATAAAAAATTGTTTTGATGTTTTAAACATAAAACATTGAATATTGATATTTTGAAATGATTTAACAAATGAAAGATACTTTAAATGTGAAATTAAAACCGTCAGTAGGTTGCAGCAAGTCACTATTAATGAGTGAGTCATTGAGTTTCAACCGATTCATTCAAATGGCTGATTCATTCGGGAACAAAGCATTTGACTGTCTTAATGAGTGAGTCATTGAGTCATCCATTCAAATGATTTGTTCATTCATTGCCATGTGTTGCTCAGAGACGCAAAACAGTCCTGTGGCTTTGTTTGGGACTATTTTCATTGGCAAAATAGAGCAAACACAGGCAATATTGCATCTAAAATGTCACTTAAACTCCCTTAATATTAACTTCTTGTTTATTTAACTGTTGTATAAAATCAAAATCACATTTGTAATCATGCTGATATTTGAAGAAAAAAAAACGGTGCTCTTTGTGTGATATTGATTAACTATATTAAATAATATAAATATAAAAGACCCTTATGTTGAATATTGGGGGCATTCTAAATGCATTTTAATAGACCAAATCACGCAGTGAAAGTGTGCACTCTAAATGCGGCAGTGCACTAGTCTAACCTACTACATTTCATAGTGTATGCATGCACTCTCTAGATGTGTTTTTGTAAAGTGAGGGACATACACTAATGTCAGATCGCACATCGTTAAAACAACAATCACTATATTATCGTAAACGATAGGCCTATAAATCGCACACCCCTATCAGTGCTGTCCTGCCAACTGTTCTGAAATTCTCTAATACTGGCATACTATTGTTGAGCTCTATAAACTGATCTTCAGTATCCAAGCATCCAAAAATTATTACATATGAACTTAAGGTTTGACAGTTTGATGTTCTGAAGCAATCTTCCCAAGTGTGACGTGAAATAAGCACTTCAGAACAAAGCAGAGCATTTATAATTTATGATTACTCTACAGCTCTCATTTTTATTGCTGTTTAATCGTCCCTCTGCAAATATAATTGGATTCACCTCTACTAAACTAAACTAAACTAAAGCCTTTCTGACATATCCTCTCATGAGATTTTCACACATTTGAGCCATAATCACAGCATTCGGAATATCATCAACCCTTCGTTCACTTACTCTGCAGTGTGTGCTAAAACACAACAGACATAAAACAGATTAAGAACAGCTTACCAGAGCTCTACTCACTCAAAGGTGCCGTAATGAGGTAAGGTTGCCCTCGCTGACAAAGTCAATCCATTTCCATACACGTCTAACCTTTAATCGCCCCTTTGAATTGCTGCTTGTAAATCTCGGCTCACAGCAGGGCTGGTCGTAAGTATGTTTTCATTCTCTTTCTTTCTATGTTGACCCTGTCCTCTTGGGCTCCGTGGGGCTGTGACCCAATCCAAGATCAGGTCTTGGCTCGGGGGACAGTGGAGCGTGAAATTAAGGGTCACAACAACGTTACTGGAAAGTGTGTGGTTATATTGTTACTAGATGAGCCCTGGATAATTCATGGCTGGTTCAATGGCTGTCTGCATCTAATGGGCCACTAAATGACATTTGCAGTGGCGTTGATGCAACATTGGTCCGCATACTTATAAAGTCTGGGACCTTTGTTGTGTTGGACCACAATAACACTCACATCCTTTATGCAGGGTTGCCTACTTTCATGCATTTGGCATGTCTCACACTCACAACATTCAACTAAATCACGCCAAATAACAGGACAAATCAAAATGTGCAATACAAGATGCATTCTCCACAGCATACCTTTCATTTTACTCTTATATTCTTTATTCTGTAAACATCATTAATTGAAAGTCACGTGCATGTTTCCATTGTGTAAAACAGTTTGTCATAACAAAAAGCTAGACACGGTTCACCTTTACGTGGTTCCTAGAAATGTGTCTCAAAAAGACAGAGCTCAACAGAGGAATAAGCGCAATAATTTTGACTAAAATATTATGATTTTTATTAAATATTTATTGTTGTACATTATATTTACATAAGAAAATATATTGTTTTAGTTATGATTATATTATTAATAAGTGTCACTGGTAAACTGGTAAAACGCTTCCAAAGCATCAAAAGAATGGTCTCCTGTTTCAAAATATCTGTGCACAAATCAGTTAAAAAGAGCTTGTGTACATTCATACTTATTTGGGAACTCACATGTGTCAAAATCTAGCTGTCAGTCACTGATTTTAAAAATTGCACTTTTAGTGATAGCATACACTTTCAACAATTGCTGAAAGAGAATTAATTCAACCAAAGTCAATGGCCAAGTGCCCAACTAAAGGGAACACTAATCATCATAATGGTGACTTCAAACAGACTTCAACAACCTGAAGTTGGCTGATCTGAAGTTGGCTGATCGCTATGATTTTCAGGAACGGAATTTTGAGAAAAACAGGTTTAAATAACTGTCACCCCCTTTTTCTCATAGACATGAAAATGCACTATCCAAACTTAAATGGATGTAATTCAATAATGCTTTGGAATATAGACCTAAGACACTTGTCAGATTATTTTAGAAGTGAAAAAAAAAAAAAAATATATATATATATATATATATATATATATATATAATATAGAAGTTTAAGTTTATAAAAATGTAAAAATATAATTGTTTATATTTTATAATAATATATTACAAAACATCAAAGAAAATCAAAGCCAAAAAATGTCAACATTCCAAATTTTAGGTTGATATATTTCAAAAATGAGCTTTCAGTAAGAGTTTGTTTGGGTGCAGTACCAAACTTTTTCACTAGATGACACCCAAGCTCCATTACTGGCCATGTAAGAGCGCCTCCATTTATTTGAGTGATCTGATCCATATATTTCCATATTTTCATACATTTTACGAAGTAGACATCCTATTCATAAGTAGCATGGTCAGTTTGTCAGTATTTGATTTGAATTCAACCTCTAATAAACACATAATTAGAACATGTGTGTTCATTATAGGTCCGTTGTTCTCTTGTGCTCCGCCTTCTCACGATATCATTGTATTAGAAAAAAAAAATCTTTGCGTGTCATAGTTTACACAGGACTGGCGGGAAATTTGCATTAATACACCTTCGTTCTACATGTTATGTGGTTAATTTTGATAGGTGAACTGTCTTTGTAGTGTTAAGAGAGGGAAAGCTATGGCTGATTTTTTTCACCTCCGCCGGGTGTGTTCTTAAACAGTAACGTTAGAGAAAGACAGCCTTGCCACTATAAATCGCTATTTTTCTGCACTTAACAGGCAAAATTTGCCAAGATATTTTCAGAGATGATAGACAAGATGTTATAGAATAATAATTTAATAAAAACCCGATTTTGACAAAAAAAAAAAATGACATTCTACCTATTTTTTGACTTTACTGAAAACGTTCCATCACGACATCCGACGGGTTTTCCCAGATCGCATCACATATGCTAATGCTGTTTTTGGAGTTGTTTAATCATCCCCTGGTGATGTATTGATTTTATTTGCAGTTGATTTGATCTAAGGCTGTATGGCTCTAAGTCAGTTGTAGTTGTTGTGTTTCTGCTCATCTCTTTTCTTTTTTTTCTGTTCCCGTTGTTCCTTTTATCTTCAGTGATTCTGCTTGTTAACTGCAGGTGTTCGTCACTAATGTTCAATTATCACTTCTTGAATCTACTGTCTTCAGTGTTAGTTTTACTCTCTATAGATTGGGATCATATGAAAACTGAGCAGTGTTTACTGGTGTACCAATGAACATGTAACCAGCAATATGCATTTTTCTTTGTTAAATAATTTGTTAAGATTAAATTAAAAAAAATGTTTTGGACTTTAACTACTAATACACACTAAGAAATGTGATATGTAACACATAAGCAAGTTTTGTTGTGGTCTTGCTGGGATCATACCAGCACACCAGCATCCCATGCTGGGTTCCAACAAACCAGCAACCAGCATCTCAAGCTGGTCCCAGCGTGCAAAACATATGCTGCTGACCAGCAATGCTGGATTTTTCAGCAGGGATTTATTCATAATTTTCGCTGTCTTCCTTTTTGGAGCCATTATGGTGATTAGTGTTCCATTTAGTTGGGCACTTGGCCATTGACTTTGGTTGAATTAATCAGCAATTGTTGAAAGTGCATGCTATCACTAATGTCAACAATATTTCATGCTCCTGACTGCATTGCCATACCTTTTAATATGTGCACATTTTGGAATCAATAACTGACAGCTGGATTTTGACACATGTGAGTTCCCAAATAAGTATGAATGTACACAAGCTCTTTAATGTACACAAGCTCTTTTTAACTGATTTGTGTACAGATCTTTTGAAACAGGAGATCATTCCTTTAATGCTTTGAAACGTTTTACCAGTGACATTGATTAATAATGTAATCATAACCAAAACAATCAATTTTCAGTTCTACTTTCAGCAGAGGGAGCAAAAGAAATTACAAAGTTATAATCATATAATTCAATAAATAATATGTTTTACCCTAATATGTTAAATACAGAAATATACAAGCAGAAACAATGCTTGTCCCCAAAACACTATGGAATCCATGCTTGTTTATGCTGTATTTTTGCAGCAGGGATGATAGCTGAATGTTCATTTCCGGGTGAACTATCCCTTTAAGGAATACTGCGTTAACAGTCTAGCCACCCTGTTCACCTCAATTTGTGCTGTTTGTTGTGCAGAGACCATGCTGTCATATTTTATACATCTCAGAGAGGTCATGTTAGGATAACTACTTGTGTGGTTGGCTTTGCAAATAAACTAATAAAAATGCTGAAGTACGTCACAAAAGATACATACACATAGTGCATGATCAGCCAAAAAGGAGGACGCTTAAAGGGCAATATGCTCACTTAGTATAACTCTGTAAAGCTTTTTGGATTTAAATCATGTTTTTCGGCTGTCTACAATGTTTTTATTAGGTAGGCTATGTTTGAAATCTGAGGTATAGCTGTCTTGACCTTCCAGAAAGCATTTTTTTATATGAAGGAACTGTAGTTCCTAAAGAAACTGGTTTCAGACAGACTTTCAAGGGACTGTAACATTTTAATGGTGTACATTACTTTCTACGCTGAGCAAACTTAAATGTTTGGATTTCTGTGATGTATTCTTTTCACCAAAATAATGTTAGTTGGCAAGCGTAAGTCAAGTTTCCATCCAGTTTTTCTGTTCTGTTATTGGCAAATGTAAACATGCATAATTTGTGTTTCAAATAATTACTATACCAGAGGTCTTCAACCCTGCTCCTGGAGGCCCACTGCCCTGCAAAGTTTATATCCAACCTGCTTCAGCTTGTGATTTTCAAGCAATCCTGAAGAGTTTGATTATCTGGTTCAGGTGTGTTTGATTAGGGTTGGAGCGAAACACTGCAGGACAGTGGGCCTCCAGGAGCAGGATTGAAGACCTATGTACTATACTATATATAATTCTTCTCTAACATTTACTGTAAAAAAAAAAAAAAAAAAAAAAATGTTCAGAATTTAGATTTCTTTTTTAACCATTTCACAGAAGTTTGAATAAATGTAACACATCCTTGAACATTACCAAGAAACAGAGCTTTAATAGAGCAACATAAACACAGATGCAAAACTAATTATGTCATGTGACACCACATTTATTTACATTAAAGCCGCATGATAAAACATGTTTCCAAACTAGTTTTAGCAACCTTTGAAATAAACAAAACCGATTGTGTTGAAAATTGCAAAACTGGATTAATAATTAGCATTTCCATCAACCATACTGGACTGGTACCTTAAACATTTTTAAGCGCTAAACCTTTTTCCGCATTTGGCTATGGATAATGTTTTGTCCAATCTACAAAAATGACTTGAGTTTGTCTTAAAAGCATCAGTGAGAACAGTAAAAATCCCACAAAAGTGCACATGAAGTTTACATTGTTTTCCAAATTATTTTTATAATAATAATAATAATAATAATAATAAAAATAGTTGACAAAAAAAAAAAAAAAATGCCAAATGCCAATCTTTGCTGATTGGCCATTGAAAATTTTGGCAAGGACCTACCATTCAGTCTAGATTGAAGCATCTGCCAAATGCTACATGTTAAATGTTTTACAATTTAAGGCATTATGAACATTAAATGTACTTTTTTCCCCCTGATTGAATAACCTTCAGACATCAACTATAATTTTAACATTGAAACACTGATGCAATGTTGATGAAGAAATGCTCCCAAAGTCTCATCCGTTTGCTCTCTTCACTTCAAACAGACGAGGAAAGCCAGGCAGGTGGGGAATAATTTAAGGTACTTTAAATGTATATGGGACACGTTGCCTGATTTAGTCTACCTGCTCAGACTGCAAATCAGCCTTCATCTTTAAAGCCCTGATGATTGGAGGATCAGCGCCAGGAAGAAACTTATGTTGATGTCATGTCAAGTACGTGACTTGTGACACATAAATAATATTCATATGACTATATTAATGAAATGTAATGCATAGTGACAGTCACATGATAGACATCATGTTCCAAAGCCTAGTGAGCTGTCAGGAGCTGTACTGTAGGTAGGCAGCAATGCTGGAGAATCTACTTTGAAACTAGTTTCCCAAGCTACCACCTACTTGAGTAATTAGATGAAAGCTAGCCAACACTAAATATAGTTTATCAGACTACGCTCTAAAAAATGCTGGGTTAAAAACAACCCAAGTTGGGTTGAAAATGGAAAAACCCAGCGATTGGGTTGTTTTGACCCAGCGGTTCACTTTAAGCCAGCCATATAGTAATTGTTAATCAATAGTTGGCTTAAATAAAACTTCCCAGCTTGTTGCACAAAGATTTAACCCAATCGTTAGGTTTGTCCATATTCAACCCAACTTGGGTTGTTCTGTACAAGATGATTGTACGGATACACTGAATACAACTAATAAACATAGAAAAATGCTTAATTTTCTTGATCTGATGGAAAAAAAGGAACTACTTCATTCAGTTTTCTCTACAAGGACACAGATGAATCTACGTTATTTTTATCCATTTGCTCCCATGACCTGTCTAAAAAAAATATGATTCACCAAAATGAATTTCCTTGATTGTACTGAATGTGTTCTTGTAGTGTACTTCAAATATTAAAATATTAATAAACCATAGACTACTTAAGAGCACTTAAATAGAGTGCACTTTCCTACTTAAGTACACTTTTGAAAAGTTTTACCTTAAAGACATTTTAAATCATTATGTTTTAATAATATTTTGATAATAATATATTTTTAAGTACACTTGTTTCACTGTGTTGATTAACATATTAAAGTGCATCCAAAGCAATTGATTATAATTTTAACTTTAGAGTGTTAATGCTTGCAGAGCACCTTGCCTTCTTTCTTTTAATAGGAATGAAGGCAGATGAGGATGGACAATTTAAAAAAAAGAAAAAAAGAGAAGCACCCTCTTGATGAATGTAACATTGATAATATATTGAGTTGTAGTCGATAGGATTACCACCTGACCTGGGACTTGTCCTGTGCCTTATCTCCTGCTTCCTCATTACTGCTTAATCAGCTAATCATTCATATTCCTGAATCTGTATTAAATTTGAGGAATGCAACTAATCTCCATTCTGTTCTGTTTTCTGGAAACGGTGTGCAACGGGTTTGAGATATGTTTTCTCTTGTTTGGTGGGTGTGTCAAAAATGTCAGCCCAGTCAGCATCAACATGCATATAAACCACGCGGTATTAAAGAAACAGCTCGTAAATGTAATTAACATCAAAATAAATTCACAAGAGCAGGTATATTGTTTGCACGTTTATTTACATTAATGGCAAAATAACTTCAATAATAAGAGCACAAGTATAGATCTGAAACTTCTTTAAGTCTGTCTAAATATCATTTAGTAATTGCAATGTCTTCTGGTCCATATCCTTTCCTTAGGAAGGTGTGCTAGACACTGATTAATGTAACATAAAAATACTATATATTTTGCTATTGTATTGTGGAGTGATACTTTCATAAACTTTCATAAACATAAAGGCAAATGTTGGATCACAATAATTAGGAACCACAGTTTCCACAAATCCCTTCACTCGACTGGGATGTTCTCTTTTATTCTGGACGGCAAGGGCAGTGACTGTAATATTGAGCGTATTTTGCAGTATTAAACACGTATATACCAATTTCATCAGGCTCCGAAAATTCTTCAAAAAGACCACAAAGAATGGCCTTCTCAGCTGCCATAGTTGCATCTCTTGCGTCATCAGAACGCAGAACGGGGTGTTCAACGCACCACCGTTTCCGTTTAAAAAAACGTTTTGCAACGTTTTGTCGGGGCTGAATGCAGCCCTGCCTGGAAGTTTTCATTGATCCTAATGACCTTGATTAGCTGCTTCAGGTGTGTTTAATTAGCATTAGCATTCAAAACCTACAGTCTCTCACTTCCACTAAAATGGATCATGGATTTTCATGACATCACATCGCACTTCTCATGAAATCTTCTGTCCAATCAAATCCTCTCTAGAATCTGAAGTCCCGCCCCCTCCTACACTATCAACAGACACTGAAGCTGCGGTTGAAATCGGTCATTTTTTCACACATTTAACTAGTTTCTACATGGCGAATGGCACATGTGCACTATATAGAGAATAGGGAATGATTCAGACAGTGTAAATGTGCTTTCCATTGACGCGAATAAAGTCCGTTTTCGCGTTAGTATAACGTGAACCACCGCAGCGCGAGCACAGTCTGCTCTGGCCCAGGGACACGAGAGCACAGAGCGGATCATATCTGCGAGTCGGCCCAGACCACGAAAGGTATCGGACCTATTTAAATTCTGCACAGAATGCTGTATTTTAAAGTGAGAAGATTAGGGGGATAAATGGTTAGGTATTAAAAGGAAACAGATGTTTTACTGAGTTTAACGGCTCTGGCCGAGCTGTTATATAAACGAAACGCTATTGGCTATTTTAAAAAAGGGGCAGGGCTGTTCGATATATCGCCCTGTCTTCCTGTTTCAGTTGAAATTATGTCAACACATTGAATAATGCTGCGTGTTCCAAGACACTTCAGCGGGCCTTTAAGTAACATCATGCTTTCTTTTTCAGATTTCATAGAACCCAAATGAAAAGAGGTAGTAGTCTGATGCAAATCAGATTTTAAAAACTTGAGCCACTGGATCACTTGCAGTTACTTCTGAAAGTAATGTTGTTTTTAAAGGTTGTAATGCTTTTGTCCTTTTTGCCCCACTCTTAAAGAATTTAATTTTGTGTCTCTTTGTCATTGATTGTGTTGAACTGTCAAATAAATTAAAAAAAAAACTGACTCAGTTGCTGGAAAGGTGTCATTTATGTTTTAAAAGGTTTTCCCAAAACTTTGAAATGGTTGGAAATTTGTTGACGTACCACTGAAGTGTAGCTGAAATATTAATGTTGTTGTTCACAACATTATTTTATGTTGACATTTCAGTTCAGTCAACATCACATTAATATTGATCAAACAATAATACAAATGATTATTTTTGTTTATTTCAATATGTATTCAACAGCAGTGATGTAGAATAGTGTAACGTTGATTCAACAATATTACCATTGATTATTTTTGTAAATTTAAACGTTGCCTCAACATCAGTGTAGAATCAATCATAGTGTAATGTTGATTCAACAATAATACCATTGATAATTTTTTGTTAATTTCAATATCGATTCAATATCAGTGATGTAGAATCAATCATAGTGTAATGTTGATTCAGTAGCATTACCGTTGATTTTTTGTTCACTGTTGGTTCAATATTAAATGCGGGTGCAAACGTATTGAACCAACATCACCTCATAATGTTGATTCAATGACATTATCATTGATTTATTGTTGAAATCTCAACATTGTTTCAACATTAACTGAGGGTGCAAAAGTGATGTTGAAAAAATATAACTTTATAATGTGGAATCAATAAGATTTTTGGTTGAAATCTCAACATTGCTTCAACATTAACTGAGGGTGCAAGAGTGATACTAAAGCAACATCACTTTGTAATGTTAATTCAATGCAATTAGCATTGACGCATCAACACTGAGTCAACATTGTTTCATTGATTACATGCTATCCGGGACAACACTACATGTAGCTTGCTACTGTAAAAGCTACACATTTATAGCAGCTACGCTGTTGTTATGCTAGTTGGTAGCATCACTACTTTTAGTTAGTTACTCATTAACATTGCTACAGTAGGCAGTTCACTTGGTTTTGATACACAGCTTCAGTCGTGGCACTGTCTTCGAGAGTCACCTGTGCCAGAAAACAATGACTATACTGTGTATCCTATGAAGCTTCAAAGGTTTCAGTCACAAACCAGCAAAATGGCTTTGCAAAAAATTTAGAGAACAAACCGCTTTGAGGACCTGTAATAAGTGCCAAGCAGCTGGATGGCTGAAAACATTCTAAAATGTTAGCAGTGTCATAGCTCTCTGTTCACTCATGTCAAGTTATTCTGACTGGAGTGACACGTAAAGCACCACTGTACGTTGAAGCCCACAGTTTGGATATATTTTTGTTGAGTACTCCTCTGAGAGACCGGTGGAAGTCATTGGGCATGTTACACTTACATCATAACAAACAACATCCACCTGTTTTTCATCGAGTGTTAGGACTACTTTGTGTGATTGCAAAGCTTAGGAGAAACCATTTGAATACATTTAAAAAGTATGAAGTGCTTTTCTCCTAAATGTTGAGTACTAATATATTTTGATTCAGTTTTATATTGAGGAAGCTCTTGCTTATGCAAGAAGAAATGACTCCACAATAACAAACAAGCCCATCTCTAAATTGTTATTCATTCATCATCTAAGGTGTTGTGAGGGAAACAGAGGCGCTGATGTGTGCCTCTTGTTAAACACTAGTTCATAGAGATGTCAAACCAAATGAATGAGAGCTTATAAAGTTCCTGCATCGGTAGAGCTGCCTAATCGAATGAAAATACATTAAAGGACAGAGAACAATACATAACAAATACATCTGAATTCTTAAAAAAAAAAAAAAAAAACATTGTAATGTAACCCCTAGAATGTAATGTAATCAATCAATATATCAAAAGTACGCAAGATTGTTTCCGCCACAGAATAAAACTATTTAAAAGATAATTTGTGTCTTTTTATTGTGCATAAACTCACAATTGCAAGTATTTTTTTTTTCTTGCAATTGCAAGTTTATATCTCGCAATTGTTACTTCTTTGTTCAGAATTGTGAGATATGAACTCGCAATTGCGAGTTGTAAAGTCCAACTCTGAGGGAAAAAAGACTGACTTTTTTTTCTCAGAATTGCAAGTTTATATCTCACAATTCTGACTTCATTCAAATGTGAGAAAAAAATGTCAGAATTGCAGGATGTAAACTCGCAATTGCGAGAAAAAAAGTCAGAATTATCAGATAAAAAGTTGCAATTACCTTTTTTTATTTTTTGTTCAGGCAAAACTTGTCAATGGTGTGGAACCGTTGTGACATAAATGACGCATGTTATTTCGAAACCTATATGACTTTCTTTATTGTGTGAAACCCAAAAGTAGTTATTTATCAGAATGTCCAAAGTGCTTATATCCATACAATAAAAGTAAATGGTCACCGCATCTAAACAACATTGGACCCTGCTGACAATTGTTGTATGGACAGTTTGCATTGTACTGAGAATGTTCTCAAATGTAGACATGAGAGTGAGTAAAAAAGTTACTTTTAACAAGGTCCCACGTCATTCCCACTTTAACAGTTTGAGCAAGGGGATTTCAAGGGGATTGTTTTGAGAACCTGTCAATACATAATGCAGGTTTGCACAGAGGCTCTTATTGAAGTCTATGGGGCAGGGCTGACCAAGGTGTGTATTACATAGTGACCTTCAGTAGGAAGTCTGAATGTTATGATTTTATGATTCATTGTTTGAACAGCTTTACGTGACAGCTAGTGGCATGGATGGCCTACCTTAGAAGTACTTTCTCAACTACAGTAACTTTTCTTCAGTGAATAATTAAGAAAACCTCTACAGGATTGTGATGGAAATGTTTTATGTAATGGCCTCAGAAGAGGTCAAACATGGAATGTTTCAGAAAAGTGCAAATTAATTACATTTAGATCATTACAAACCAATCACCAGATTTTTACTCAATTGCAGGGTTTAAATGTGCATGTAAATTTCTTTTCAGGGAGTCTCTCTTGGTTGTTGTGACCACTGAGCTCTCCGTTTATTCCTGCAAAGAGCAACCTGGGAGTCATGTCTGGTAAACGCTGAGGAATAGAAGTACTAAGGGACATTGATAGTGTTGGAAGACTATAGACCTGCACCCGGGGTGAGGCTGTAATACTCAGAGTTAGTATTAATGATCCTGTGTCGGAATAGCGTACACCGGTGAGAGTGTATAAATGCTAAAGCCCTGGTGCTTATGTGTGGTTTCAGGTAGTGATATTAGCTTCTTGACGGGACCCATTCTTCGGGAGGGGAATTACATTGAAGTATTGTATTGTATTGTATGTATTTGGGAAGGGAATTACCATGATATACCTTAGTATTATATTGTATTATATAGGGCTGCCCCCTAATAGTCGACTACCTGTTAGACGACGAGTAGAGATTTAGTCGGCCAAAACTGGTATTAGTCGGTTAGTCGCAGAAATAAAGCATCTTCCCAGGAAGTGGCGAAATCACAGACAGATCGTTAATGGCAGGAAATCTAAACATTCGCCTATTATTCATCATTATAATTAGGCGCATATCCAATTGTTTGTGTGGAGAGCGCACTTACTGCATGACATGGAGGCGCCAGTGCGATCACTTGCATTTAACTTAAAATACTCCGTCATTTTTGGTCATACAGATAAGAATAATCCAACACTCAAAACTGTAAATGCTTTGCTTTTATTTCTGTTAACTCACAATAACAACAAAACATTGTCCTTTAAAATAATGAAAACAATCGATATCTGCCGTCTCGGTCTCAGGTGAACTTGAGCGCGTCAAAAAAATTAACCAAAACTCAGCGTATACTTGCCTCACAGACATGAGAAATATATTTATGGAAAGCTTGATATGTCTACTTTTAAACTAACCAATTCAAATCTAAAACAAATATTCTCAGATGATGTAATCCGTATGAAATGTGCATATAGGTCCTTCCACTACTGCGGAGATGACGAGTCGGCAAAAACACACAAAACACTAGTTTATCAATAAATTAAAATGTTCAGACAGTCTCCTTGTGTTTTTTCATGGCACATTCATAATCATTACATTTGCTGGTGCGCTGCTGCAAGCTTTATGCGTGCGTTTGAGCACTGATTAGGCTATGTATTATATAAAAGGCTCATTATTATGATTTATATGCTTTATTAAAATAAACGCATGATTAGTTGACTAATCGCTTAAATAAACGACTACTAGTTGACTAGAAAAATCTTTAGTCGAGGGCAGCCCTATTATATTTGAGATGGGAATTACCCGTTTTTCTCTTGCTGTTGTCTTTACTTAAATTTGTAATTTATCATTAAGAGTGCTGTTGTGTTTTAAAAAATGCTTTAATAACAAAGTTTAACAGTAAATCAGTCAGATTCTTCATATATATTTGTTCGACAGCTCTTAGAGAGTGTAATCATGAAACAAAAATGCATGTGTATGTGTGTATAGTGTGTGTATACTGTATATGTGATGTGTGTGTATGTGTGTAAATTTACACAGTTCTGTAGTCATTAAAAGAGCTTCTCTAGCTGCAGAATCACATGGCACTTAATAAATGAACCTCTTGCAGATGTTCAGTTCCCATTGTGTTGCTCTTTGAGCTCATTAGGTTACAAAATCTAGTTACAAACATATTTTTTTCCTCTGTCTTCTGTCACAATATATGCATGCATAAAAATATGTAAATTATCAATCAAGCACAACAATCTGATGGATATTACTTTTTATGCATAACTTGGAAACAATCGAGGTTGAGATCATAAACACCGAAATCTAATCCATCTCCGATTTCAGCAAGCCAGACAATTTATGTTAGAGTGAAGACATGATCGAACACCCCGCTCTCTCCCATCTCATTTCACTTGTCAGGCCGGTTTGGGAACATCAATTTCAATATATCTCTTCATCTCAAGTGATTCTGACAACATTTAACATATTCTAAAATATTAGACGTGTCAGGGACAGAGAAGACTAATAACAAAAGAGTGACATACAAATATCAATATGGCAAATAAATTCCTGTTTTGATCTCTGCCATAAATAGACACAGTTAAAGGAAAGGCCTGATGATGATTTACAGCTGCTGTTTATTTGAATATGGAGGACTGTAGTCTATAAAGCTGCACGCTTATCAAAGTAACAACTGAACAAAGGCACATTTTACATTTTGCATTCATTATCCTTTTAACAGGCCTCTCAAATGTGTGGCTGAGCACATTTGGAGTTAAAGGAATAGTTCATCAAAAATGTATTATTATTATTATTATTATTATTATCTTTGCACCATGATGCAAGTGCAACCATTTGTAAATGACAACTAAGTATCATTTTCTGTTTCAATATTACTGCCTGATGGAAGCACAAAATACAAAGAAATCATTTTGCTATTGCAATTAAAGGGTTATTTAGTGACATAAGTAAACCATCTAACAAAAAAGTCTCAAGAATGCCTTAAAAACTTTTGATTGCTTATTTGATGTGTGCAGCCATCTTTAAACCAGCACCTGTGGGGTTGTTTTTTTGTGAGCTCAACCCGTGGGCAATCATAGCTGTCATCGGACTCCAGTATCTGAAGAGGAGGTTGTCAAATTTACCACATAGATGGGTGGTAGCAAGGGAAAATTGTGATGTTTTGAGATGGCGAAACCTGAAAGCAAGAGAGAGTAAATATCAAAAATGTAAAAGCCTAGAAAAGGGAAAGCTTGTTCCTGGGTTTTCAAGAAGAGACCTAATAGAGCAGTAATAAAGGGACGAAGGCAATAGTTTCATGTTCAGAAACACCAAAGAGGACTAGTGCACTGTATTTTTCAAATGTGTCCTCGATTTCATTAAGCTCTTATTGTAACATGTATGTTGTTTTAGTTTTGATTTCACTCTTGTTTGCTCTGTTCTAGTTGTCCTTTGTTTATAGTTAGTTTCCCTGTTTGTTCATTAGTTTCCATAGTTCCTGATTCAGCTGTTCTTTTTCTCTTTGATTACATTCTCTGAGTATATAAGCCCTGAGTTTCCCTAGTTCATTTGTCTGTTACCGTCTATGTTGTAAGTGGTTGCATTCTAGTGTTTTCCTGATATCTTCTGAGTTATATTAATATATTAGTGTATTCTGTGAATTCCTCATCGTCACATTCTCAACACCCTTTTGTGACACTGTTATATGTGATGTATACAAATTATTTGAACAATATTTTGAATACAACCCGAATTCCGGAAATGTTGGGACGTTTTTTAAATTTGAATAAAATGAAATCTAAAAGACTGTCAAATCACATGAGCCAATATTTTATTCACAATAGAACATAGATAATATAACAAATGTTTAAACGGAGAAATTGTATGCACAAAATGAGCTCATTTCAAATTTGATGCCTGCTACAGGTCTCAAAATAGTTGGCCCCTGTCCCATGTTTACCATGGTGTAGCAACTCCTCTTCTTTTCAAAACAGTGTGACGTCTGGGCATCGAGGTTATGAGTTTCTGGAGTTTTGGTGTTGTCTCATTCTTGCCTGATATAGGTTTCCAGCTGCTGAAGAGTTTGTGGTCGTCTTTGACATATTTTTCTCTATAGGCGAAAGATCTGGACTGCAGGCAGGCCAATTCAGCACCCGGACTCTTCTTTGACAAAGCCATGCTGTTGTAATAGCTGCAGTATGTGGTTTTGCATTGTCCTGCTGAAATACACAAGGCCTTTCCTGAAACTGAATGCTGATAACACACTGGAAGGTATCCCTCCTCTTTAGCCCGGAGGACACGGCATTCTGTGATTTCCAAAATGAATGTCAAATTTGGACTTGTCTGACCATATAACACTTTTCCACTTTGAAACAGTCCATTTATAAATGAGCCTTGGCCCACAGGACACAACGGCGCTTCTGGACCATGTTCACACATGGCTTCCTTTTTGCATGATAGTTGGCATCTGCAGATGGCACGGTGGATTGTGTTTACCAACAGTGGTTTCTGGAAGTATTCCTGGGCCCATTCATTAATGTCATTGACACAATCATGCCAATGAGTGATGCTGTGTCATCTGAGGGCCGAATTAGTTGCTTGATGTTCTCCCAGCTGAATCTTTTCAAAATGTCTTGCTTTTTCAGCCATTTGTTGCCCCCGTGCCAACTTTTTTGAGACCTGTAGAAGGCATCAAATTTGAAATGAGCTCATTTAGTGGATAAAAGTGTAAAATTTCTCCGTTTAAACATTTGTTATGTTATCTGTTCTATTGTGAATAAAATATTAGCTCATGTGATTTGAAAGTCTTTTAGTTTTCATTTTATTCAAATTTAAGAAACGTCCCAACAAATTTGGGTTGTATTTTAATTATTGCCTTGGACAATGATTTGTTCTTTAGTATCTTGTATTATTATCAACAAAACACATGTTTTCACTGAACAATTTGCTACAAATCATTGTTAATCCTGATATAGTCAATATTTTTTCTCCCCTTGTAATTAAATAACTGTCCAAAAAAGTGTTCCATACAATTTTAGCACATGCAGTATATATTTCAAGTCTTAAACCTCATTTATGCTACATTCAATTCAAATTCTCAAATGACTATTCTGTAAGAATGAGAGTAAATGATGACAGGATTTTTGTTCTTGTGTGAACTATTTTTTTTAACAAGAATTCAATAAATTCATTTATGTATATGGCTATTTAGATGTCACTCAGCAATTTAATTTAATTACCCATAAACATAGGGAAAAGACAGGCAGACAAAGGCAGAAAGAACGTCAATGTGATCGTATAGCAAACGTGATTTAACTGTTAAGTGATTGTATGTTATTTATGTTCACTAATGTGCTTAATTGGCACAAAACAGACAAATCTCTGTCAAAACAAGCCATTTGCAACTCTATTACAGCCATTTACCCTTAATTAGCATAATTCGGTTAATTAATGCAATCATTGTGCCACAAGACACATCATGTTAGTTAAACTTTATTGTCAGTTTTCGCATCTTGTCAAAAACACTTTGCAGAAACAGAGCTCACTAGATAACTGGGCTGTGCTTATGACAGTCCACACCATTAATGTGGAAGAATATTTGGGGAAATGAAAAAAGAAATCAATAAATGTACACTAACAAGTCTCAAACGGATTGCTGGATATTACCACACAAGCAACGTAGTATTAGCACAGGAACTGAAACACAACCTGGGAACCAGGAGGAACACTGTTCCTGTTTCATGAAGCAATTATTTATTCTGTGGCAATAAATCTGTAGAAATTATTGAAGGTAGAGTACAGCAACATAAGCACATCATTTAAAAACTTAAAAACCCCCTGTGGTGAAAATCAAATTTTGAATGTTGTTTATGTCTATGTGGTGTTTTTAATATACTTTAAGAAAAACCATGTGCAAATTCATCAGTCAACACCATTGCTGAGTATTTTCTCCTTAAAACTGCAGTGAACCAAAGACAGTCTCAAAAACGCGGTTTGAAATCACTGGTGTCTGTGACGTCACAAACTACCTTGTAACCAATCCCATCATCGTGCAGGCAAGCTTTAGCATATCATTAACTATTAACTGAAGCAGGGGAGTCTCAAAAAAAGCCAGGTTATCCTGGAATATTTTTCTGCTGATATGAAAAATCATGTAGATTTAACAATATAGCGGGTTGTTCAAAGCATTTCGGATAAGTCAGCTGTCTGATATGGCGAATGGGAACATAGTTTTGTAACATTACCAACACATTATTAGCTGTTTAATAATGTAGTCAAGCAAAAGGCTAATCATATTAATTACCATTATGTGTCCGATGTTGTAAAGTGCGATACCATCGTGCAGCGTTTACCTTAGTAAGTTGACAGAGTGGATCTCTGAGCTCGTGCGAGTGAGTGGAGGCGGGGCAAATTTGCATATTCATAAATCCGCGTATACTAAATGAAGCAAGGGTGTAGAGTTACATTCAAGCTATTTTAAGGTATGATTTTAAATATGTCATTTTGGGGATTAAAGACGAACCAATTTACCTAAATTAATCTGACTTTCTGATGATTATTGCCTTATCTTCCTCTAATGTAAATTTGCGGCAAAACAATCTGACCAAATGTTTTGTCATATTGTTTTGCAGTTGGGTAAACAGATTCTTACAAGAAAAGCTATGGCTGGTTAAGCTACTGAAAGCACCTGCTAAAAATATATAGTTAAGCAGTGTCACTATTTTTAGTAAATTAATCCCCAGCACTGTTTAAGATCATTGCCATGCTTTCTTCTGAATTTCACTCTCTGAACCTGAGAGGAGCTTTATTCCTTATGGGACCTGCTGAAGGGTCAAAAGAAAATCCGGGCCACAGAATGACGGTACTAAAAATACCAGCTTTAGTGTTAAAAAGGACATGATTTATTTCCCATCTGTCAAAGTATGCTTACAGATGGATGTACAGATTAGCATTTAGAATTGTGTATGTGATTGTGTTTGTGTCACGGAGAGAGAGAGAGAAAGTTGATGATGATGATGAAGAAGATGAGGCGAAAGGACTTCAGCTAAATACGTCCTGTCTGAATTCCTCAGTCCATATGCCAACTGCATAATCTCTGATCTTATCTGAAGAACATTTTCTTTTAAAAGTATGCCGTGTTGGATCCAACTTTTGATTTTAGTGTGTTTATTAACGAACACATACATCAGACATTCAGCCAACAGTCCGTGGACATGATGTCTGAGCCTGAGACTATTATTTCCAGAATCTTATGCACTCTATCGGATTTAACCCTGCCAATCAGAAACACTCTCTACTGCTCAATAATTTCCGCTAATGATTTTTGCACCCCCACACAACAGAATTTAAATATTCAGCATGTTGGACATGTTTTTTAAGATTTGAGATGAGGGCGGCCCTGACGTTCTTCTGAGCAGATTCAATCACTGTTAACACACATTACACTACAGGAAAACTTGACGAGATAATCTATAGGACCATCAAGATAATCAGGACTTTACCTAGGATTGTCGAAAGGGTAGAATTGGGCCTAAAATCGGCCGATTATTGTGATTATTAGTGCGTAGGTGCCTTAAGCGTGAGGAAGTTACCAAAACGACTGCTACAACATCATTAACTTCCAAGTACAGATAATTTTTACTTCTTGAACTGGAGGACCACTGGTAAGATACTTTCCATCTCAATGTGAAAAAAACCCTGGGTATTAAAAGCAAGTTAATCTCTTTTACTCTTTCTAACGTGATTTTGCCAGCGAAAGAAATACTCTCAGTTCATAAAATTTTAAGGTGATGCGATTCTAATGACACCTGAAAAGAATGGAACATCTTGGAATGACACATAACGTCGCATTTGCGCGTGTCAGGGATTAATTATCTAAAAATTAATCCCCCGCCTTCAAAGATGGCATTTTGTTTTGCCAAAAGTGAGGGTGTGACATTCTCTCGTGTTAAACAAGAGCGGCACTAATCTCAAAAAGAACACATCGCTCCTGCACATCCACCTGTTCGTGGCGAGGAAAACAAGCATTTGCATTGCTTGTTGGAATTACGATTCAAACGTATTAAAAGTCTTTGGGAATTTTTGAGGATAAACTAAGAGTGAGAAAATCGGGAAGTATTCTTGCAACAAACGTTGCTGCTGTCTTAATAAAAGTGCAAAGGTTTCCAAAAGCGTCAGTTGTTGTCTGGTTTTAGCAGGCTTTTTAGACTGAAACTTCAAAAGAGACTTTGAAATACTCAAACCCCTGTGTGTACCTGATTCACTCTGCTTTTGAAATGGTAAACCCCCTCTATTTCCTCTGAAGGGACCTTTGAGCTTTGTTAGAAATGTTGCATTTGTAGTGCTTTACTGTTGAACTTTGACATGCATCTCACTGAGGTTTAGCCTATTGTTGAAGACCCTACAAAAAAAAAAAAATTGGTATAAAATAAACTTTTAGCAGATGTATACACACATTTATTTCATAGTCTTTCCTGTCTTAAAAAATAAAAATAAAAAATATTACATTAAAAATATTGAAAAAACTGACTCATGTTATCCACAGAGGCAAATTTTCCAATAAAATATCCCCTTTCCTTAATTATAAATACCATCTGAAAGTAATGCTGCAGTCATATCTCTGAGACATAAAATCAGCACATGAACACTCTCCTCTTGATCTGACCTGTCACTCATTTGGATTCCTGTAGCTTTCAATACTTATGATTCCGAATATTTTGCTGAACACGCTGGATGTCCTACTATCTGAAAATGCTGTGACCACCTGCCGTGTCGTTCTTATTATTCAAATGTTAATTCATTATCCAAATTACAGTAGAAAAGACTACATGACTCACAGTATCAGCTACAGATCTGGACAAGATACTTGATACTAATGAGATGATATCTTTCATTGTGAATTAAGTAAATAAATAGGTTTTTAGTAATGCTCAGGATTTTGCCTAATTAATTGGAATTGGGGGGGGGTATAATGACATGTGTATTATCACTTTCTGTGTCCTCATAAGCCAAATGGCTTTTAAAACATACTGAACTGTGTTTTTTTGAAATTCCAAAAATGCCTAAAGTTTTCTGTGATGGGTAGTTTGTACAGTATAAAAACAATTATGCCTATGGAAAGTCCCCATAAACCACATATGAGTGAGTGTGTGACTGTGTGTGTGTGTGTGTGTGTGTGTGTAATATTGTGATAACTGCTCCTGAAATTATACATTTACTTGCACAGCCCATTTTGAACACCCTTGTAATTCGCTTCAACCTTTTCGAACTTTATGAATGATTATTTTAGGTTTAAGTGGTGTGTGTAAAAGAACTGGAAGCAAGCAGAGTACGGGTGTTTCTAAAGCAAGTAGTGCCATCTGCTGTTAAAAACTAAGCTCAGAATCGATAAAAGAGAGGATCGCGATACATCGGAAAATATCAGAATCGTTCCAGATTCTTTGTATAGTGAATCGATGTATTGTCCCAGCCCTATTGATTTGGATGGACGAGATCAGCTACGCTGCTGCTGCTTCGTCAATACAAGAATTTGTTAAGCTTAGTTAAAATAACATACATAAAAGACATGCTGCTGCAAGAAAATATAAAATAACTGCATAGCAGATCTATGCAGGTGGTGCTGGGGAGGAGGAGGGGTAACCAGAAGTTTTCATAATCGCGCAACAGGGCAATCGCAGGCTAGGGCGCAAAATATATGGTTACATGGATTAGGAAGTATATGTCTGATTGGCTAACGCCACAGCGTTAGAAGAACCAATCTGTGCTTGGTTAAAGTTTCATGACTGAACTGTGTTTTTCACTCAAAAATTAGTTTTATCCATATAATAAAAATCAATGGGGTCTAATGTTGTTTGGACTCCAAAGTTCTTCAAAATATTGTGTTCCGCAGAAGAAAGGAAGTCATACAGAATGACATGAGAGTGAGTATTTGATGACAGAATTTTCATTGAATTAATCTGTTAAATAGAAGTTACCATGTAAATATTTGAGTCTTTTTATTTCAGAAGTGGAATCAAACATACCTTCCATATGTGTATAGTGGAGCGTGGAATAAATACTATGTTACAGTATTTCTTTGCAGAATAAATAAACATACTTTTTACAGTGTTACTCTGAAAACCAAACTGATTTAAAATGATGCAACACACATAATTTATATGAGCAATAGCAGCATATGGGAGCTTATTGTTTTGTTGACTTTTTTTTTTTTTCTTTCTGTATAAAATCACATAGCCCAAAATAACACACGCTGTGTCATTCTATCCATTCCAAATCTCCCATGCGCCAATCTACTTACTCTCATCCAGAGATGTTAAGCTAATGTGTTTACGTTAAGCTTTTGAGACTTTTGTAAGTTATCAACATGAAAAGAAAGCTTCTTTTTTTTTTTTGCCAGATATGTTAGAAAGGCAAACACTGCAATTATGTTGTTTTATTCTGACAGGGCTCAAACATTTCTCACTCCTATGGTAATGTTGAGAGTAAACAACGCTCTTCACATGTGCAGAATACATGAGAAGTCTTTGTCAGATTGCGTTACATAAAACCATTCGTAAGGAATCTGCAGTTGGGCTAAATTGATTTAGACTGACAGTATCTGTGCATTTAAACATGGTCTAGTTTGCAGTGAATATAAATCAGGGCTCAGAATCAGTATAATGCAAACGAAAATAAATGCTGGAACTAAATGAAGAAGCCAGTACTGGGAACAAGCCGTAACCCAAATGTTATCAAATTTCAAGCCTGAGTGAAAAATTGTATTTCAAGTCTGTTCCTCTTTATTCTTATCAGCACAAGTGTCATATATAAATATATGTGCTGTATTGAGTTGTGCCACCTGGGGGCCCAACAAGAGGCCAGACAAAGTGGTAATCATCAACTATTCAATCAAACTTGTTCAAATGTTATATGCCTTCTGCACATTGTAGGACAATAGAGCCATCAGGGCTCTTTGGATTGGCAAAATGCTAAGACGATAAATTGTGTCTGATTATTATGTTTGCTGCAGGGTTTAATTGAATTATGGAAGCACTTAAATTCGGCAACACATAATCAGAACAAAATCAAGCCAGGATTAATGCTTCATAATTTTATCAGATAATGATACTTTTTTTTCTGAAGGGGAAGGATCAATTTATCTCTGTTGAATTTGATTATAACTGTGTGATTATCCTTATTGTGTTGCTTATTCATTCTTGTTAGCCAGTCAAAGTGTTTGATAACAGTGTTTGTTTGATAATGGTATGATCCAAGTATATGACAAATAGTAAGAAAAAGTGGTAACATTTTACAATTAGTTAACATGAACTAAGAATGAACAATACTTCTACAGCATTTATTAATCTGCATGTTAATTTCAACATTAACTAATACATTATTAAAATAAAAAGTTGTAGTAGTTAACAGTAGTTAAAGGTGCAATATGTAAGAATTTTGCAGTAAAATATCCAAAAACCACTAGGCCAGTATATTTTGTTCATTTGAGTACTTACAATATCCCAAATGTTTCCAACTATTTGTAAATCATGAGAAAATTGCAATTTTAACCAAGGCTCCAGGACGTGTGAGAAGTCGCCTGTCAATTGCGTCATACCCACGTTACCCTCGGTTTCCGGTTTTATTTTGTAAAAACCATGGAAACACCAAAGACGCTTATATTACATGTTTAAATAGGCAAGGGAGCAACTGTTTGGTTACATTTATAGACAGAAAACTAATTGTTGTTATATAGCTCAACACGTTTAGTCTTATTGTTTAAATCTAATTTTCTTGATTTTTTTGCGAGTACCATGCTTTATCATGCCTCAGAGAAAAACACTATTTTGTCAAGTAGCTAACATAACATAATCAGATGCAGCTTTATTTTTAGTAACAGTAATACAGATTTTTCCCCATCATACAATACGTTTTAAAATTAATTGCATGCAATTTATCAACACAAGCCATCCAGCATTTAATATGATATTCTAAAATCGATCTAGCTTACTGCAGTGTGTCTCAAACAAGTGTCTCACAGCAGCCACTAAGCGAACGCACAGAGTAATGCTATAACATCATTTTCAACACACTCAAATGTATCTAATATGATAAACAGAGCTGCGTTACCTCATATTCATGACCAGAAAAGCGGAAGCGGCGCCGGCAACTGTGGCATAATAAAAGTTCCGCTGCTCGTGAGGCGTGTGTTGCGCAATCGCTCCAGCGGCCTCGTTCAGCTCCAACAACACTCGGTCCTGCTCTGCTTCATACTACAGTAACGTTAATAATCTCATCCATGAACATGATTTCTTCCTGAGTCCTATCCCGATTGTTTCCACCGGCTGTGATGTGAAGACCACATGTCCCAAGATTCCGCGCTCAAACTTGCCGTCATCAAGCTACGCCTTTGTTTTGAATAGGCCTCTAGCGGACAGAAATCTTACATATTGCACCTTTAATGCACTGTGAACTAACATGAACAAACAATGAATGGCAGTATTTTTATTAACTGACACTAACAAAGATTAACAAATACTGTAACAAATATATTGCTCATTGTTTGTTCACATTAGCATTAGCAATACATTAACTAATGTCACCAAATGAGACCTTATTGTAAAGTGTTACCGAAATAGTTAACATAGCAAATACATTTCACAAAATTCCCTACCGTAAATATATAAAAAATGTATTTTTGTGAGTGGATATGCATTGCTATGGACTTCATTTGGGCAACTTTAAAGGCCATTTTCTCAATATTTAGATTTTTTTTGCACCCTCAGATTCCAGATTTTCAAATATTGTCCTACTCTAACCATACATCAATGGAAAGCTTATTTATTGAGCTTTCAGGTGATGTATAAATCTCAATTTCCAAAGAAATTGACCCTTATGACTGGTTTTGTGGTCCAGGGTCACAAATGTCACTATGTTCCTGAATACAGCCATTCTCCAAAGATTTAGTTGTCAGCACAGTCAAGGTGACCACAAAGTTTGTGGTTTGGGCCGATCAGCAGGGTTGTAATTTTGGCTGACTTGTGGAGGTCAAGTGGAATTGGCTGGTTCTCTAGCGTGAAGAGTCTCTAGGAAAAATCTCAGCTTGAGTCAGAGAAACATGCCAGAAAGCCACTGAGAAGAGAAAATGTCTCCGGAAATCCACAGTTATAGCAAACCCCTGTGACAATCTGAAGAAAAATACACTAATCTGGCATTTTTGCTCTTTTTCTTTATATGATTATTCACTAAATTGAGTTGTACTTAAAAAAAAATGGCAAAAAAAAGTTGCAGACACAATAGCTAGACATTAATGAAATAAATGATGATGTGTGCAGTAGCCTAGTTAGAAAATACTTTAAAAAAAATCGAAATTCCAACTCCATGAGTTGCCATGATCTGATTCATTAGTATTTCCTCTGCAGTCGTGTCCAACATATCATCTGTAGCCCTGTGGCAAGACATTCTGTGTTCTTTTAATAACGTATTAGTTCCAGTAGATTTAAATATAAATTGAAACAGGCAAGAAATGTATGAAATGTATGGTTCTAGTGGTTGGTTTGACCTTTGAGTAAATGGCACTTGCCTCAAAGACGTAAAATGTCATTCTTGTGAAGAATGAAGCTTTAAACAACACGGGTTAGATCCTTTGGCTGATTCTGGAAGTGTGTAACTACTGGCAGAAACACTAAAGTGCATGACTCAATTTTCACAGCTTTAAGTTTAAGCCTAACTAAGAAGAAAAAAGTAGCCTAACTTGGGTTCAAATATATAAAACCTATATATAGATTTTATTTATCACTTAACTTCTATTAACTAAATCAAATCAATATTTGGTGTGACCACCCTTTGCATTTAAAACAGCTTTTGACCAGGTACACTTGCACATAGTTTTTCAGGTAGCTTTGCAGGAAGGTTTCTTCAAGCGTCTTGGAGACATTGCCAGAGTTCTTCTGGATTTAGTCTGTCTCAGTTTTTTCTGTTTCTTCATGTAATCCCAGATGAACTCGGTGATGGTGAGACCGGTTGTTGTCAGACTCCGTTTGGTGGAAAACACAGTGTATTGTAGCCATGGAAGCCAACAAATTAACTGGGTCAGAGATCACAGATTCTACCTGACCTAGAAAGCATCGACATCCATCTAAAAAGCTCTATGACCAGAGGCATATTAAATCAACAGTTAAATCACAGTTAAATCAACTCATCAACTTACGTTTTTAGGCTGGTAGACTTCCATTGTCATTTGCACTTGTTCCTGTTGCATGTCCTCAATCTGGCAACCTGCGTGAATGTCGAGTCCGAGGAGGAGGGAGAAATATCTCCAATATTTTAAAATATATATAAAGGCAGAACCCCAGAACCATGTCACAGCAGTCAGCAGCTCCAGGCCAGCAGGGTCAGACCACAAGTTAGGGTTGTGCCGCCCAGACCACTAACCCTATCCTTCACAATAACTGTAAGCTCTACCTTAACGAATACCCAACCCCACCCCACCCCACCCCACCCAACCACTAAAACTACCCTTAATGTCGCTATAAGCTCCACCCCAACACCGGTGTGTCCTCAGACAGCTGTGACGTATGGCTCTGCGGTTCTGCAGTTGGTTATTATTGAATATTTTGAATTTGGACTGCAGTACCTATTTCAGCCACTAGCTGTCAATATTACATACTGCACCCTTAAATAAAATAGATCCCAGATTGTTTGTGTTTTCAGACTCAAACAGAATGTCAAAACATCCTAAATACAGGTATTATATTATATTTATACAGCTTAAAAACAACTGTCTTGTTCTCTGAGAAATGAAAGACTGAAAAGCTGACATTATGAAATACCCTTCCTCCGTATTTGCGTCAGAGGACTGTAGTCATACAAATGCTAGCCTTTGGACTCCCACCAGCTGGGTGTCTTAGGCTTTGAATATGGCCAAAATAATACAGTCAAAAACAAAAGTGACATCGCCAGCCTACACGCTCAGTGGGGAGTATTTATGAAAAAGACATAGCCATTGTCATCACACAGTGCAATACAAATCTTGCTCATATTCATTAAATTCTACATGTATAATTATATAATTTAAAATTCTGGCAGTGTTTTCTTCAAGCGGATCAAAATAAATGTAATGAATATCATGGTGTGAAATAAAGAAAAAGAATTCCTTGCACAAATGAGTCAGAGCAGTGAAACTAAGATTGTTTTTAGCCTTGTACGTAATATGTTTTACAAACAGTTGGATGAAAATGTCATGTGATGAAATCATAAAGTATATATATATGGGTTTCCATGGCCGAGCAGCTGCATCCAAGCCTTACATCACCAAGTGCAATGCAAAGCGTCGGATCCAGTGGTGTAAAGCACGCCGCCACTGGACTCTAGAGCAGTGGAGATGTGTTCTCTGGAGTGACAAATCACACTTCTCTGTCTGGCAATCCGATGGACGAGTCTGGGTTTGGTGGTTGCCAGGGGAACGGTACTTGCCTGACTGCATTGTGCCAAGTGTAAAGTTTGGCGGAGGGGGGATTATGGTGTGGGGTTGTTTTTTCAGGGGTTGGGCTTGGCCCCTTAGTTCCAGTGAAAGGAATTCTTAATGCTTCAGCATACCAAGACATTTTGGACAATTTCATGCTCCCAACTCTGTGGGAACAGTTTGGGGATGGCCCCTTCCTGTTCCAACATGACTGCGCACCAGTGCACAATGCAAGGTCCATAAAGACATGGATGAGCGAGTTTGGTGTGGAGGAACTTGACTGGCCTGCACAGAGTCCTGACCTCAACCCGATAGAACACCTTTGGGATGAATTAGAGCGGAGACTGTGAGCCAGGCCTTCTCGCCAACATCAGTGCCTGACCTCACAAATGCGCTTCTAGAAGAATGGTCAAAAATTCCCATAAACACACTCCTAAACCTTGTGGAAAGCCTTCCCAGAAAAGTTGAAGCTGTTATAGCTGCAAAGGGTGGGCCAACTCCATATTAAACCTTACGGATTAAGAATTGGATGTCATTAAAGTTCATGTGCATGTAAAGGCAGGCGTCCCAACACTTTTGGCAATATAGTGTATATTACCTTGAAATGATTGAGATGAGTACAGAATTATATAGAAATATGTTTCTGAAAGCATCAGATGTTTTAACTTTTTACTGTGAAGGCAAGGTTAGTCATGAGGGTCTGCAGTTTTTAAAATATTATGAGAAAAATATAAAATATTCATTTTATTAATATGTTAACATATTTCTTCACTATGATTTCAGGGCAGCTTTACCACTGTCACATTTGAGGCTTTATGTCTCCCTAAAAAGATAATTTAGAGAAAAAAAAAAAAAAGGAAAAAAAAAAAGTGCATTTAAGTTGTATGAATTTTTTTTTTTTATGTATTTATATTAATAAATTCAAATAAAACAAATATTTTGTCATATTTTAGAGAATGTTGTGTACTCTTTGTCTGGCTTAAAGTGATTGATCACCCAAAAATGTAAGTTCCGTCATGTTTCACGCCGTTCCAAACCTGTATGACTTTCTGTCTTCTGTGGAACATAAAAAAAAGACATTTTTGGTGACTATTGACTTCCATTGTATGGACATAAAACAGCTGAGACATTTCACGAAATAGTTTTTTTTTTTTTTTTATTTATGCTCCAAAGGAAAAAAAAAAAGAAAGTCATACAGATTCGGAATGACATGAAGGCGAATAAATAACAGAATTTTTATTTCTGGTTGCAACTAACAGTCATGTAATTCACATGAATTCTGATGACTGTTCAGACTCGCATTGTAAAACAACAACCTGTATCAGATCTAGTACCACATATGGAAGTGGTACAAATGTGGTTTGTGCTGTTCACACTGTTATGGAAGAAAACAAAAAAAGGATCTGAGTCACCTATGAGTTAAAAAAGAATCAAATTCAGACCATTTTTGCCTGCAGTCTGAACGTAACCTTATTGATTTTGCCAAAGTGGGTGAGTAATTTGTTTTTACTTTATCTGGCATGTCTTAAAATCCCCAGATTACAGTTCCTTTGCACACTTCCTCAATAATCAATGAGCCTGGATTATTTATAACTACTTCCTGTACAGTAACACAGCACAGGGTGTCAGTGAATGTGTGTTCAACCCTTCTATGTATAGCACAAAACTCAGTGAGAAGCCAGCCCAGGGGTTGGATATATGAGATAAGGGGCTGTTAAACTTGACAGAATCTACATGTGCAGAACGACTTCGACTTGGTGGCATCTAACATCTGCGGTGCTAATCGGGCCTAATTGGTCTTCTGAACTCGTGCATTTGGAGATAGCTTTTAGTGCTCTGCTGGGAACCAGCCAGTTCACGAAAGCAGGACAGCAGGCCTTTAGAGGAGTGGGAGGATATATATTTAATCTGTCTGTTTTCCCTGTTAAAAATGCGTGAGTGGTTTAAGAGTATGTCTGGAGTGGCAAGCCTCATTTCTACGCTAAAGTTACATAAGAGGCCTTTTTTTTTTTTTGTCAAGAACTATCATTTACATACTCAACTGGGTGAGTTAAGAGTGTACTCATCATCTTTAAGAAAACCATGTGGTTCTTTGGAGGGACATTTCATTGCACAGAAGTTGCTCTTTCAATGCTTGGGAGACTTACTGAAGAAAATCATGCAGATATCATATCAAGTCATTATTTATTAATAATCTTCTTCACATCTGTGGCAGGTCTTAATCATACATAGGGCTCAAGTTAGAATTTTGACATCAATACCCCCAAGCACCATTATATTTTTATATGGATTTAGGCCTATACAATATATCTATAAACATATTGCATTATTTTTAGAAAGAAGTTAAGCCTTTTTTCAGAAAAAATGCATTGATCAAAAGTGACCATAAAGAAATGTATAATATTACAAAAGATTTCTATTTTAAATAAATGCTGTTATTTTGAATTTTCTATTGATAAAGTAAGCCACTTTCACCTTGATAATAATAAGAAATGTTACCTGAGCAGCAAATCAGCATATAAGAATGATTTCTGAAGGATCATGTGACACTGAAGACAGGGGTAATGATGCTGAAAATTCAGCTTTGCCATCACAGGAATTAATTACATTTTAAAATATATTAAAACAGAAAACATTTTCTATATTATTTTAAATAATAATAATAATAATAATAATAATAATAATATATATATATATATATATATATATATATTATATTAATCTTGTAATGAAATAATGCAGGTCTGAATTTAGTATATACTGCCTGTAAAATTTTATTTTTACTTTATATATTACAGTATCTTACAGAAATGAGTACAACCCTCACATTTTTGTAAATATTTGATTATATCTTTTCATGTGACAACACTGAAGAAATGACACTTTGCTACAATGTAAAGTAGTGAGTGTACAGATTGTATAACAGTGTAAATTTGCTGTCCCCTTAAAATAACTCAACACACAGCCATTAATGTCTAAACCGCTGGCCACAAAAGTGAGTATACCCTTAAGTAAAAGTGTCCAAATTGGGCCCAATTAGCCATTTTCTCTCCCCGGTGTCATGTGACTCGTTAGTGTTACAATGTCTCAGGTGTGAATGGAGAGCAGGTGTGTTAAATTTGGTGTTATCGCTCTCACTCTCTCATACTGGTCACTGGAAGTTCAACATGGCACCTCATGGCAAAGAACTCTCTGAGGATCTGAAAAAAAGAATTGTTGCTCTACATAAAGATGGCGTAGGCTATAAGAAGATTGCCAAGACCCTGAAACTGAGCTGCAGCACGGTGGCCAAGACCATACAGCGATTTAACAGGACAGGTTCCACTCAGAACAGGCCTCACCATGGTCGACCAAAGAAGTTGAGTGCACGTGCTCAGCGTCATATCCAGAGGTTGTGTTTGGGAAATAGACGTATGAGTGCTGCCAGCATTGCTGCAGAGGTTAAAGGGGTGGGGGGTCAGCCTGTCAGTGCTCAGACCATACGCCGCACACTGCATCAAATTGGTCTGCATGGCTGTCGTCCCAGAAGGAAGCCTCTTCTAAAGATGATGCACAAAAAAAGCCCGCAAACAGTTTGCTGAAGACAAGCATACTAAGGAACCATGTCCTGTGGTCTGATGAGACCAAGATAAACTTATTTGCTTCAGATGGTGTCAAGCGTGTGTGGCAGCAACCAGGTGAGGAGTACAAAGACAAGTGTGTCTTGCCTACAGTCAAGCATGGTGGTGGGAGTGTCATGGTCTGGGGCTGCATGAGTGCTGCCGGCACTGGGGAGCTACAGTTCATTGAGGGAACCATGAATGCCAACATGTACTGTGACATACTGAAGCAGAGCATGATCACCTCCCTTCGGAGACTGGGCCGCAGGGCAGTATTCCAACATGATAACGACCCCAAACACACCTCCAAGACAACCACTGCCTTGCTAAAGAAGCTGATAGTACCTAAACCCTATTGAGCATCTGTGGGGCATCCTCAAACGGAAGGTGGAGGAGCGCAAGGTCTCTAACATCCACCAGCTCTGTGATGTTGTCATGGAGGAGTGGAAGAGGACTCCAGTGGCAACCTGTGAAGCTCTGGTGAATTCCATGCCCAAGAGGGTTAAGGCAGTGCTGGAAAATAATGGTGGCCATACAAAATATTGACACTTTGGGCCCAATTTGGACATTTTCACTTGTGTAAAATGTACTCACTTTTGTGGTCAGCGGTTTAGACATTAATGGCTGTGTGTTGAGTTATTTTGAGGGGACAGCAAATTTACACTGTTATACAAGCTGTACACTCACTACTTTACATTGTAGCAAAGTGTCATTTCTTCAGTGTTGTCGCATTAAAAGATATAATAAAATATTTACAAAAATGTGAGGGGTGTACTCACTTCTGTGAGATACTGTATATGCTATGTGAGTAATGATGAGGGGAATATTTTTGTAGAAACCTTGTATTACATTTCAACAGCAGTTACAGAAAGGCTATATTACTTGTACTGGAAGCAATATATCTTGTTTACAGTACAATGTGGTTTGAATGCAAACTAAATCCAAAACCCAACACTAATTGAAACTCGCACTTATTTACTTAGTCCACCGTACTTATGAAAGTGAGATTTTTCAGATCTATATCCTTTGCGTTGAAGCTTCTCATTCAATTTCATTTCTAAATTGCCTGTACTAATGCACTTACATAATTATAATGTAAAGGCATCAAAGCTACTTTGAGAGTACAGCTTGTTCCATTATCTTCTAGCCATAGCAGAAAATAACACACAGCTGTTACATATTTTTTTCTATAAACAAATAATCATAGCCATCCAGCATTGTGTATTCAGATGTAAAATAAATGACTCCTCCTGTATGTCAAAGAAATGAAATATTTCAAGTCTTCTAAAGTCATACGATAGCTTAACAGACTGAATTTTAACATATTATTGACTGATAATCTTCCTCTTCAGTGAGCTATTTACTGAGGAAAGAGCCTGAAGCTCTTGATTGTCCATTCAGTCTGGTTGTAAACTGGTTCTTTTCAATGAAACACTTGATCCAGTTCAAAAGAATGGTCCTTTCAATGATCCAGTTCTCAAGTTCAATTCACTGATTTAGTTATCCTGGTCCAGTGGTTCTTGACTTCAGAAGACTTGGAATATAGCATATGAGTCATATAGACCGCTTTTATGGTATTTTTCAATGATTTTGTCATGTTCTGAGTCGTTACATGGGGGAAAAAAACTGTGTGAAGACTGTGAAGTTTTAATTTTGGGTGAACCATGCCTTTACGATTTCCATCTTTGATTAGTGACTGTAAAGTCTGGTAATGCTGTAACAGAACCTGGTTTTAACTGTTTTCATTGTGCCATTTCTTGAACTTGTGTGCAGATGTGCAGACAAAGTCTTGCTTATTTCCACTCAATGGCTTTTCATCTGCCTTTTTAAATTCTACCATATATATTTACCCATATTGTAACAGCGCACTAAACAAATAACCAAATATAATATCAACACTTGTGGGCTTTATGTGCTAGTCAAAAATGTGCCAAACAGAGTGTAAAATGTTCCTGTCTTTGAAGGAAATGGTGAAACTTCACTGTCTCCTATGCATTAGCACACAAAAGATAGGGCTCTTGAACTAAGGTCAGCAGACCTATGCAAGTGTGGTCTTAATGGAGACACCTCCTCTCCATCTCTTCTTGTGTCATGACCATTACTGAGGACCCACAATGTTTTAGCAGGCCTCTGGTGTAATTAGCCCAGATGCACAATGGGGCCATTTCTGCTGCACCACTCATTCTTGAGCCCCTGTGAATGCAGCATTGCCACAAACAGAGTAGAGGAAGAGCTCACATTATTTTAAAAGAGACGGTGATAATAATAACTCAGAATAGGCCTAGAGTAAAAGCATATATGGTTGTAATATGTCCGCCTTTAAAAGGAAAAAAAAAAGGCACTGGTGTATTTGTCCTGTATGAGCTGAGTGAGCTCACATCATGTCTGAGATCTGAAACCAGCCTCTTCAGAAACCAATCACCAGCTATATTGTACATATTTTGAGTTTTGTGACTGATTAACAGTCCATGTGCAATTAGTTTACAAGCACTGTAGTTATTTTATTGACAATATATTGTAAACAAGAATTAAAAGCTGTATTAAGACTAATTTTACATTGTTTACTAAACATGCATAATGCGGCTAACATGTTTCCAGTCACATGACACAGTCCCAGCCAATCAGAAGATTGTATGTTTAATATACAACTATGTTGATGTGGGAATTTGGGGGGTCAGTGAGATGGTGTAGTGGGCGAGTAGGGCGTCACAAACCAAAGCAATATCATAGAAATTGAAATCAATTGATTGACAAAATCTCTTGTCGCTCCTCTTGATGAATAACAAACACGAGCTGCGTTTGGAATTATGTATGAATTGTGTACAAAATTGTGTAATGTAAGAGTGGATGCAACAAATTTTTACTTGAGTGTCCAATGCTTCCAAAGTCATCCACTTTTACGCAAAAACTGTTACGCTTCTTGATTCGGACGCAACAAATTTTTACTTGAGTGTCCAAAAGGCTTCCAAAGTCAGCCGTTTTATATATATATATATATATATATATGTAAACCTCACTCATATGAATTCGTACATTTTATACTAAATCGTACGCTATCTCACGACCAATTTGTACATGTTTTACGAGTTGCCAAATTCGTATGAATTCTTACAAATGACCTACCCCTAACCCCGCCCCTAAACCTACCCGTCACCGGGGTTTAGACGAATCATATGAATTCGTACGAGTGAGGTTGTACGAATTCTTACGAATTAGCCACCTCGTAAAATACGTACAAATTGGTTGTGAGATACCGTTGATATATAAGTATGTCATTTAATCATGTTGTTTTATGTATTCTGTGTGTTCAGACATACTGCTCATCTTCTTGGATTTTGCATACCATAGTAGAAGTAGGCATATTCAGACATGTCAGATTTGGAACAAAGAAATTTTAGCAGTTTAACAGTTTGTCTTTCTTATTAGAAAAGAGTGTTAGAGTGACATTGATTACTGATTACTGATAACAATTTGACCTTTAGGGGTACAACAGTTTGTCACTGGGGCAGCCCCCTTAAAGGGATAACTTTTTACCTTGTCTACCCCTAAAAGGTGCATTTTAGTACCTTATAGTAGTAATATGTACCCTTAAGGCACTACTATGAAACAAGATACAAATATATCCCTTTGAGGATACTGCTCCACTGACAAGCTGTTGTACTCCTAAAGGTGCAATTTTTGCACTTTTATTTTGTTCTGAGAGTGTTCGAATTCCACACCCCATGACAGTTTTCAGAAATTCTCCAGTTTCCTCCTTCCATTTTCTGAGTATCAGTATTGTATAAAGATTCACTTTGTGTTTTATAATGGATGTTTACTCAAACATGAGGTTGAATGCTATTGATGTTTGATAATGGCTTAGTGTAGGATCATGTCCACTTTGAATTATGACGGTAATTATCCTGATGGTTGTGTTTGTGTTTTGGCTGTAGTGTTTTTGGTTTCGCAAAGGCAATTAATTTGAAGCAATCACCTGTGCTTTAGTATCTTGAATATAAATTATAGTCATCCAAATTGCTGCAATTTATTAATAAACCAATATCCTTCATTAGCTTAGAATTAATGGTGGCTTTTGAAAAAGAGCTTCAATGTACTTCAGACTGAGGGGAAATAATGTTATACTTGGGCAATTTGTCACCCAAATGCTGCCATTTTGCCTGGAGCAAAATCATTGAAGCTCATCGAAATGAACTTGCCCCTTTTGCAGCATTCAAATTTCATACACAGGTTATCTATTAGGACAATAAAAAACAAGATACATTGTGAAACATTGTGGAAAATTAGTCCATTACCAGCTCACCAATACTTGTCACGGTTTGCTTTCACAAATTATTGATCATTGATCATTGATTGGGTTTGTTATAAGCACTAATGAGAAATGATGGCTGTCAGAAGCTCTGTGGGGAGTGCATTACCTCCCTAATGACCTAGTTTCAACATTATTTAAAGTGCTCTGAATCCAACTGACTGTGCGCACATCCATTCTCACTGGAGGACTCCCGGTGTTAGAGCATCTGGCCTTATAGTGGTCTTCTTTAGCCACTATCCTCGCAAATCTTTCTTGTATGCCAATTAAGTTTTCACATGTTAAATAAATCCCATGATCGTGATGAGATTTGTTTGACTTAATGGTGGCATATGGTTTAGTTGTTGAAGTGGATCAGCAATTGCAATGCAGGGAGTTAATGGCAATGTAGGGAGTTAATTGACTTGAAGCACTACAAAGATTGCAGCATAAATTACAGACAATACAGTGAAACCTAGAACGTTCTTTTGACATAAATCAATTGAGAATTGTAACCTCTTCTAATAAAACTGTTATTTGTTGTATCAGTCTGTTAATGATAATAATGGAGAGGAGTTCAAGCCATCCTCCAGGGCAATCAAAGGGGAATCTCTACATTATCACCGGAGACAAAAGCTACTGTGTGTGGCGGCAGGCAAGTACAGGTAAGAGAATGCTGGGACTTGTGGAATGACAGCGAAGCTACTCATTAGCATAAAGTCTGTAGAAGTCATCCAAACATGTTCACGCACAGACGGCAGAGATGGATCTCTTGGGGCCCATTGGATAAACTTATAAACTGAGTTACATAACCGTAGAGAAGGAAAGTGTCCTATCTGTATTACAAATGAAGCTGTCAAGCTCAGTGAATTTGATGACTTGTAATGGTTTGTTTCTTGCTTGAAGTAAAGAAAAAAAAAAAAAAAACTATATGAGGTAAGCATTCATGAATCAGATTGATTCAGTCCAAGAGATTTAACAACTCATTCATTGAATCTTGAAGCGACCCCCCACGTAGTTCTCTAAAGGTGACAAAGATTCCGAACCTTTACAGAACATTCGGGACTTTCCTAAAACGTCCTCTTTTGGTAATGAAAGTGCTGCAGTTCAAGGTTTCTTATATGACTTTAGGGGGACGTTCCATTTTGGTTATTTTGTGGTCAAAAAAGAACATTACAAAGAGGACATTTGGGACATTAACAGAACGTTTCCACACGGTCCTCTGTTGGTCATTAAATAACGTTCCCGATATGAGTTTAGGGGGATGTTCTATTTTGGTTATTTTATGGTCACGTGAGAACGTTACAAAGAGGACATTTGGGAAGTTAACAGAAGGTCCTACTAGGTGACAGGTTACCCCGCTAGAAATTTTTTACGTTCCCAGAACGTCCCCACTGGTGTTAAGGACGTTGTCTAGTAACGTTCCCAGTACGTTCAGAGACGGTCACGATGTGGAGTTCTTTTAAGGGTTGGGGGACGTTATTTGGTGGACCTTCAGGGAACATTCAGGACATTCTGGGAATGTTTAGGGGACTATTACTATAGGACGTTCTGTTAACTTCCCAAATGTCCTCTTTGTAATGTTCTCGCGTGACCATAAAATAACCAAAATAGAACATCCCCCTAAACTCATATCTGGAACATTATTAAATGACCAACAGAGGACCGTGTGGGAACGTTCAGTTAATGTCCCAAATATCCTCTTTGTAACGTTCTTATGTGACCATAAAATTAATCAAATTCGAATGTTCCCCTAAAGTCATATAAGGAACCTTGAACTGCAGCACTTTCATTACCAAAAGAGGACATTTTAGGAACATCCCTAATGTTCTGTAAAGTTTCAGAATTTTCGTCACCTTTAGAGAACTTTTAGGGAATGTTGCGCAAGGTCACAAGAACGTCGCCTTCTACGTGGGTGTTTTATAGAAAATAATAAAGTTTGAAGTTACCGTTATGGAGGTGAGCGTTTGCTTTAGATGAGCTCTTGATTCTTGATATTTTAACATTAGATTTCTTCTGGCTGCTTTAACTGTGTTTTCAAAACATGTTTGTTACAGCAAAAAGTACAAGACAAACTCTGATCAGATGAATTTGGTTATTTAATGACAGTGATTCAATCATCATGGAGCGTTCTAAACTCCATTTGCATTTTTTTTTTTTTTTTAATTCATTATCACTGCTCACAGTTTTGAGCAGTGTCTTTTAGACTCACACAGACAACATGAATCAGCGTATGAACCTCAACAATGGTGACAAACAAAAATCTTTTTTGTGACTTTAGTAGCTTGTTTTGTGATGCTCAGAACTGATCTGTTTATCTGAAAATTTTGTCACCATTGTTGAGGTTCATATGCAGAATCTTGATGTCTGTGTAAATAATTTTAGTACAATGATAGAAGCTTTCAAAATATCAGAGCAGGATAGAATTTTATGTATTATCGTAGGACTACAACATAAAAAGAATACAACATTCAGAGATCAGTGAACAAAGCCACTGTAGAAGAATAAAATCATCAACGAAATCCCTTTGATCAGATTTTTTTTCTTACATTTTTTTTTTGTAATAAATATGCATTTGGAAACAATTAGAGAAAAAATGAAGTTAAAGCATCAAGGGTCAGGAGCACAAATAATGCAAGCGCTTACCTCCATAACGGTGACTTCAAACTTCATTATTTTCAATAAAACATCAACACCTCATTAAGATGTTTTGAATGAAAGAAATAAAGTCAGAGTGGTTTGTAATAAGTGAAGATGCTGAGATCTAGAGAGATCTGTTAGTGTTTAATGTTCTGTTTCTGTTACCATTGTGCTGGAGAGTAGAGCCTGTGCTTCAGTCAGTGATGATCCAGAAATACTGATGTTCTGCTGTATGATGCTTTATTTAAAGGCAGTAACTGTGTAGTTGTTGATGCAGTGATACAGTACTGACATTAGCTCATGCATGTGCTGTTGTCAGTTAATGATTTACTGCAAGAAATTTGCATTTTAAAGAAAAGGTTTCATAATAATAATCCAGGAAATACCTGTAAAGAGTTTTTTTTATTTTTTTTATAAGACATTTAAGAAAAAATATTTTTTGTTTGAACAGCCATTTTTGTTAGTCAATTTAGCTCTAATTTTCAATTTAATTTTTTGACAAGGGCAGCAGGGATGTTCTGAGAACATTTCCAAATAAAATATGGTTCCCTAAACGTTCAGAGAACGTCCTGAATGTTCCCTGAAGGTCCGCCAAATAACGTCCCCAAACCTTAAAAGAACTCCACATCGTGACCATCTGTGAACGTACTGGGAACGTTACTAGACAACGTCCTTAACACCAGTGAGGACGTTCTGAGAATGTTCTGGGAATGTAAAATTTCTAGCGGGGCCTTTCAAACATATCCAATTAAGTGAACAAATCTCTGATTCAATGAACCAAGAACCTCTTTCAAAACATGCTATTTGTCAATAAGGTTAACTGACTTTTTCGGACAAGTCTAATTCATAATTATTATTTTATTAAGAAGATATATGAAATGTCTCAATGTTTTCCACATTGGAAGTCAGTGGGCTCAAATGTTGTTTGGTTCCCAACGTTCTTCAAAATATCTTTTGCGTTCCACAGAAGAAAGAAATTCAAGAAAGACAAAGTGACTGACATCCTAAATGATGACAGAATTTTCATTTTTGGGCCCTGTTTACACCTGGTATCAAGATGCGTTTTGGTCAATGAGATCACTTTTGTCTCAATGTGGTCTCTTTTGTCTACTTTCAACCACTTCTGTCCTGATTTATTGAAGGGGAGGGTCTATGGGTGGGTAAATGTATGTTTTTTTCTTTTCTTTTCTTTTTCATGTCTTTCAATCTAATGGACAAAATAAGCTTGCGCAATTTACATATGAATGCGACCGGAGATGACAGAAAAACATACGGAGAGCAGCAGCTTTCATTTCTGCTCTGATAGCCGCAAAACCATGGTGAACGCTGTGAGTGCGTGTTAACAATGAGGAATGGTGCGAGAACATTGTGTTTGTTACGTTTTTCGTCTTCAAACCAAACTTGGGTCTTCAGCTGACAAAGTTTAAATCCCATCTGTCTAGCACGCTTCCCATAATGTTTACACATTAAGTCAGTAGGCAGAGAGTAGGCGGTCTTTTGTGGTTGTTCAAACACATTTGACCACATGAGCATCTACACTTCGAAAGCAATGCGTTGTCAACTACCTCTGGAAGTGGTCAAAAGTGGACAGACACATCATGGCCATATTCCAGGATGATAAGGCCAAGATTCATCAGGCTCAAATTGTAAAAGAATGTTTGGGAGGGAGCATGAAGAATCATTTTCACACATGAATTGGCACCTCTGAGTCCAGACCTTAAATTCATTGAAAGTCTTTGGGATGTGCTGGAGGAGACTTTACAGAGTGCGCACCTCTTGCATTGTCAATACAAGATCTTGACCAAAAATTAATGCACCTCTTGATAGAAATAACATTACAACATTTATTTCAATCAAGAGGTGCATCATATTTTGGTCAACATTATTACATGATAATGCAATAAAATCACTGAATCTTTTTTTCCTGACCCATTAAAACAATCTAATGTTTAGAATCACTTTACAGAAACAAATCTCCATTACTACAATAAGCAACATCAGTAATCTCCAATCTTTAGGTAAACATTACAGATCAAGAAAGAAAATTGATTAGTAAAGCTGAGCAAACTGAGTTCATCTTATTTTAATTTGTTCATTATGTGGAAGAGCAGGCAAATCAAAGAACACTGTGAGTTTTGAGACCATTGTTAAAGGACCCCTCACGCTGGGGTGCGCCTCGGTCTGGAAGCCTCCACAAATCTGCAACCCAGCAGGATTCGGCTAGTGGGTGAGAAATCAAAAGTGCAATCATGCAAAGACAAATAGAAGAGCCTGCAGTCTTCTCCAAAGGCCTGTGGAGATCATTTGAGGAGGGGCAGGTAGGACTGAAAACACTAACGCTCTGCTCACTGTTTACAGATTAGATCTAGCTGTAGAGACCAGGCGCTGGAGGTCATTTATACTCACATTGTCAGAACCAGGCCCATTAATCTAAATCAAGTCCCTGCTCTGGTTTGGGATAGTAGGTGAGCTCGCTGTGTTTTTCCTGTTGTACTTTTGCTCAATGACGGTTTAAAGATACTCATCCATCTGGAGCACTGCAGTGTAAGTAATGGCTCCGCCTTGTGCTTGTGCCGTTTCACCTTTAGCAGTATGACAAAAACACACCTATGATGGTGAATAAGATGTGTACAGCAATTAAACTATTGTACTGCATTGTAATTCTTACATTTGGGATATTTCAACTTGTAACAGCTGATAACATAACCAGACATTAAAAGCTGATGTTTTTGTAACCTAGTATTTTTGTGCTCCGTTCACTGCTCTTATGCCAGTAGCCCCTGCTGAAAATGTTTCTTTAATTTTTAAAATCAATATGAAATGCACAGTCAAATTCAAATTGATTTACAACACAATTAATCCTTATTCATGAACACAAGCACAAATTTCAACTTCAGGCAATTTTCATGTCTTGGGTCTTGATTAGTTAAAACTAATAAACTGTTTTTTTCTGTTATATGAAAGTTGCATTAAATTGTCTTTTTACCAGGCATTTTTCATTTATTTTTGCTACTTTTTTATAATGATCTTTATATATAGACTATATAGATTTTTTTAGTTTTACCCTTGTACAAGACATTTAATCTTTAAATGAAAAAAATCCATAATAAGAATTATTGTTAGGATGCATTAGGATAATGCTAGCTATGCAATTAGACAAAGGAGTCGGTCAGAGAAAAAAAAAAAAAGAAAGGAAAAAAAAAAAAGATTAAAATGCCAATTCCATCACAGAATTAGACAAAATACATAATTTGGGATGTACAGTACTGGAAACTAGAAGCTAAGGTTCGTAAACAAACTTTGATGTTGGCTTGAGAAAGCCCAAAGCTTGAAGTAGGCCTTGTGTACAACTGCGACAAATGTATTATTATGGCATCTTTGGAATACCATACCCACAGTGCTATTGCGCCGACATAACAGTTCTCTTTCAACAGTTATTTTGTCCATGGGTTGTAATATTTCTTACAGATTTCTGCTCGTTGTAAATCAGATAGCACAGTAAGATTACATTTATTTGAATGCATCCATGAAACGACCATAAACCAAACGATAATGAAATATATATATAATGGACATGGACAGACAATATTTTTTTTGTCTTCCACATTCATAACTTTACTTGATAAACTGTAATTAAATGTTTTGTTTTGAGATATGATGTGAAGCTCTGCATTGAAGTACTTATATATGATATAATTATTGCAATGTTGATATATGATATAATGTTGATATATGATATAATTATTGCAATGTTATGTAAATGAAAATATAAAGTTAACTTAGGCTACTTGTTTAAAATGTCAATAAATTTTGTTTGAATCGTTAAACTTTTATGAAAACATTTAATTAGACAGCTTTTTCTAATCAAAAGACTAAAACAATAAAGAATCATGAAATAACTTTTTAGCGACTCTCAGATAAAAATACTAGGGTGGGCAATATGGCCAAATTCTTTTACCACAGTTTGGATAATTTTCTGTCAAGGTAAAGATACATTTGATGATATAGTGATCCAGTCTTTAAAACTGCTTTGAAATTTGATGTTTTGATGATAAAATTTCCATTAAGACTAGACAAAAGTGAAAGCGTTTGGTCTGCTCAAATCAAAGTAACTCATTTTCTGGTACAGCAGTTTATATAGATCTTACTTTGTGTGGAATTTAAATAAATTCTTGTTGATCACTGTGTGGAACAGGAGCACAGCAGCATTAGTAATTATAATAAAGCTCTGAACTGCTGAGGTAATTGGCTCTCTAAATGAGGTAGGTAAACCCTAATGTGCAACCGATTTGGTAAAGCTGATTTTATTGATTTTGTTGTTTGTTTTCATAGAGTACAATGCCTTTGCCTCGTGATATGGCCTCTCAGGGGAAAAATTGCAGGTAAACTAAGCTGGAAACATTACCAACGAATCTCTTTGCTTCTCTCTCCATGTCTCCTGGCACATCACAATAGCTTATCAAATGCACGGCCTTGGCATCTCAGACAGAATGCCGCGTGTGGATATGCTGCAGATCACCTCTGACACATTTCACATTTTGAGGATTGGTGTCCTCCTCAGCTTTAGCGTGAATGTATAATGTGTGTGTCTACATTGGCATGCTGGTGTTGTTTCTCCTTCGCAATTTGAAATTGTAAGTCCCTCTTTTCTATAGTAACAGTGAAATGAAGCACAGCTCTTTCTATGAACTTAATGTGATTTGCTCAACAATGTGTACTGGACAGACAGACAGACAGACAGACATGGGTTGTCCAGAAGAAATTCATTTATTTTGTGTGTGTATGTGTGTGTGTGTATAAATACCCTGTTATGATATGATAGAAGATATGATAGATAATGAATAGAATAGAAAACAAATAGAAAATACAGAAATTTTCATTATTCACAAGAAAAAAACTGACGGCAGTCGCCCCTCCATAAGCGAGTTCATCCCCCCACCCCCCGGTAAGTCACTCCAGCCCACTGCCTCGAGTGTCCATGTTGCCAGACTCTGCTCAGCCCCAACTCGATGGTACTGCAGATTTTCCACCTTGGTGAGAACTCTTTGACAGCACATTCCTCCCAGGTTGCAGCACCAATGTAATGAAGGTAAAGGAACAGGGAAGGAGGCGAAAACTGACAAACAGTGAACGTACCTTTAATCATAAAATGAAGATAAATAACAAAACAAAAGAATAGCGGCAGCACCTCACTGACCACTGCCGCCTAAACGGAAACAAAACAATAACTTAAAATTTCCCAGGCCTGGGCCCTCATTTATAAAACTTTGCGTAGATTTCATCCTAAAAGTGTACATACACGCAAAAGCTAGATTCTGCGTACGCACAAAAAAATTCAGATTTATAAAACCATGCGTACGCCAGAGCCTGCGCACAAATCCCTTTATAAACCCCAGTCAGCGGAAGATTGTGCGTACGTGCATCTCCACCCTGTCTCCTCCCCGAAATCACCATATATGGAGCTTACAACGCCTAATTTTACTATGCATAACCTCATCTGCATATCATTTCCATGCATGTTCCCATCCACGTGACACCATGGTTAACACCGTCAAAGGTACAAGACATTGGAAAATATTTGATATGGACTATAAATGCCATTTGTGCAATACACTACATTGATAAAAATCATTAAATATCCGCTTTAGGTTTTACAATAAATATATCAAAATATACATAAAAACAAAATTGTGTAAAATACTTCAGATAAAGGTTTTAGAATAGAGTTGATTTATGTTGAGTTGAGTTGTCTTTCATAATATCGAAGTTAAGTATGCATCACTGATCATCGTTCTCGCTAAAATATTTTGTCATAACATCTGCAGTTTAGTTTCACAGGAAAAGTGATCGAAAGTAGCACATCTACTTATCTAAATTCATATCATTTTTGTTTAACTATAGTGACTGCGTAATGTAATTTCAGTGCTTATCGCCATTAGTGAAAGTGTAATATTAATGTAAATGTGTATATCAAAATTAAAACGTGAGTTTCCACATGAGTTTAAAATCGTTCTTTTATTTATTTAAACTGTTATTGTGAACATGCACTGTATTTATGATTATGACTAATAATGAGGATTTAAAGTGGTTTTCCTTCATCTGCCATCAGTCCCTCAGCTCACCATCGGTGTCGCCAAACTGTTCTGTCTCCAAAATGTTCGTACACATGGGTCAGAGTTTGCGTGGAGGTGAGCAAATTTTCCCATCAAGTTTGTTTTTATAAATCACAACTTATGCGTAGGAACTGGCGTACGCCTCTTTCAGGGCCTGTTTTGTGCGTAAGCAATGGTTATAAATGAGGCCCCAGGTCCTCTCTCTCTTTCACTGTCATCACTCCTCCTTTTATACTTCCAGAGCTCCTCTATGGAACTCAAGTCCAGTGTGTTGTGCAGGTGTTGCTCATTACTATTTGCTCCACCTGCCTCGCTCCGCTCCCACGGCTTTCGGCCCCACCCTGCTTTTTGCCACAATCTCATTGCTTTCTTGGAAAAACGTGAATTAATGTGATTTCATTTGTGATTTTACTTTTTATGGTTTGGGTTTAGAGCTACAAAAAGGGTTAAGATCACACCAAGAATGATAAGTATAAATATAAAACGATACCTATATTTGCGTCCACACCAACAAATGACAATGGTCTGTTTATTCTAAGCTCACGTGCTGCGGTTTCAAAGTGTGTACAACATATTTTTGCTGTTCTTGTTGCATTTACACTGCTTTAACCAGCAGATGTCCTCAGCATGCTATGTTTCGAGTGAATAGCTAGCGTAATCGATCTAATCCAACAGTGAATTTAGCTGACAAAGTCAACATAGTGGAATAAAAAACAACTCCTAGACTTCTTCATTGCAACTTCAAAGGAAGCAAGACAATGTTGTCGAAACTAGCGCTGGATACCTGAGGTAATTTTATGTTGCACTGTTTGCAAGCCTGGCATAATCGTTAATACTTCTTACCATTTATTCCGAGGGTATGACCGATTATTTTCCATATATCAATTTTCTTTAAAGTATCCTTGAAAAGCGGGTTTGACTGGTCAAACAGTGGTGGCTTTTTCTGGACCTCGGCGATTAACTTATCCGCAGTGTCGTCTGCCATTTTAAATGTGTGAGCCCTTAAATTAGAATGGATTCTGATTGGCTGTCAGTGTTTTATCGTTCAACAGCTGAAAAAAAATAAATAAAAAAAAATCGTTCTGAAAGTGATCCCAACGATATTGTTTCTCTATATTGTTATCGTTATAGCTGTGGTATACACAGTGCCATTCTTTTTATATTTAGAACAGTTTTTTAGAACTTTATCGTTATCTTTATAGTTATCGTTCTTGGTGTGAACGGGCCTTTAGACCTTTTACTGCTTGACAGTAATGTTGTCCAAAGCCTTTTGAACCAGTATCACATCCACCTTGGTTAAATTGTCATGTTGTGTATGTGTTTTGTTGTTATTCCACATGTAAGAACTGTTTAGTGATAAGAGGTGGACCTGTGTTTATCTAAAGATCACATGATGTAGGTCACATGAGCAGACAGATGTCATACCCTTGATGGCAGCGCCTCATATCCAAAGCTGCTCCACAGGTGTGCTCAGCTGATTGCAGCGAGTTCTGGGAATACACCTGGAGAGATGGAGGATGAGAGATAGGGGTGATGTGTTGCTCAGCAGGGGTGGTGGAGGATGGAGGACAACACCTGTCAATCAAAATCTTTCTCAAAGCCAGTGCTGAATTTCTGCGGCCCTTTTTAACCAAAAGGACAAGTGAATGAATCTTAAACAAACAGAGAGAAAACCTTTTACTCCCAAGAGAAAATCAGAGGAGAATTTCCACACAATATGCGTTTGTTGAACATAAGCTCTAACCACAGGGCGCCTGAAACATTGGAACAGGCCTTCTATTGCACATTACTCAGAGGGTAGTTTGTTCAGTTTTTGATGCTTTATGAGAATCATCAGTTGGGTCTCCTACAGCCATTAAATTAAAGCTTTGTTTGAAAACCCACTCGGGCGAATTCACTAAACAGTTTTGTGAGTGGTGCCTAACTACTAACCACCTGCAATCCAGTTTAGCCAGGCACTAAATGCGCTGAAATAGCTCTGCATCCCTACTATGTAAATTAAGTCATTGTCATTCTTTTCAGCACAAACACGCCACCTTTTTTTATGTAAATTAGGCTGATTACAAATTATTTTGCCTTATTCACAAAACTCAGCGCTTTTTTACCTTGTAGAATTCAGTTAAAGTTGGTCCACAGAAAGCAGGAGGTAAACAGTACTTATTAAGTAAAAGATGTTTGTTTATATTTTGATGATGGCAGCAGTAATTCATCACAATTATGAAACAATACAGAAAACAGGTATATTTGGCTTACCTGTGGTATTTTAAAGAGCTGATTTAGGTGTCTAGATCTCAAGAGGTCTAACTCCACCAAGTTAAATTACACCTGGTTCTTTAGGCCCAACGTCCTTCAATTCCTTACTTTCAGATTTTATAGGGTTTTTTTTTTTTTTTTTACATAGAAAATAAACTTTCTTAAAGGGGTGGTTGATTATGATTTCACTTTTTTAACGTTAGTTAGTGTGTAATGTTGCTGTTAGAGCATAAACAACATCTGCAAAGTTCAAAGCAAAGGGAGATATTTTCTTTTAAAGAATTCTGTTTAAGGACTTCAACAAACGGCTGATAGGGACTACAGTGAGCTTCTTCCCGGGTTGATGATATCCCTAACTCTAAAATTTACATAAACCCTGCCCCCGAGAACATGCAACAAAGGGGGGAGGCCATGTTATTGCAATACAGTACGTAACACACATGCAATAGCATGTCATAAAAGCAAGATGACAACATAAGTTATAACCATAATTAAACTAAACTGTTCTATTTTCATGCAGCATATATTCTCTGGCTCTGTTGGCATCTTACAACAGTTCCCACATGAGCGATTTATAGACTATGACAGAATATGCAAATCAATGACTTTAAGATAGTTAACTCCACATCAGCTACATAAATGTATCCCTTAATCATTCAGAAATGTCCTGTTGCATTCTATGTTGCCACTTCTTCTTGAGTCTCTCCATCATTGTCCGACTCCGGTTTGAACATAAAAGGCTGAACAGTTTCTGATATTTTTAAGGAGTCTGCGTGTGGTAATCGGCACTGCTAATACAAGCTTTTGAAACTCCGCCCTCTTCTTGAGAGCAGCAGCTCATTTGCATTTAAAGGGACACACACAAAAACGGAGCGTTTTTGCTCACCCATGAAAAGTGACAAATTTAACATGCTATAAAAATGATCTGTGGGGTATTTTGGGGTAAAACTTCACGTACACACTCTGGGGACATCAGTGACTTGATAAAAGTGGCATTATATGGGCCGGTCTTGATTTTATATATGGGGAATTGATTGGATGGTTGTGGTTTGCTATTGGTCGATCTCATGTGATTAACAGGTTGTCCCTCCCTCATGCAAAGGTCCCCCAGTAAACACATCATCAGAGAAGAGAAAAAATGTCTTGCTAGAAGGACAGGAATTTATTTTGATTAAAGATCATGAGGGCACATGAATTAAAAAAAAAAAAAAAAAAAAAAATCTTGATGACTTTAATTTAATAACAACTGTCCATCAGTGGACATGCATCATGGGAGACTTCTATTATTTTTGTCAGTTTTGTTTTCTGAAAGTTATGATCATTTCCACTACAATGTCATTTCCATCACATCTCAAATGATTTAGGTATGTGTTTATTACCTTTCTGTGATAAAAATAACAGTTTTGGAATTTTTTTTTGGAATAAACTGTCAAACTTATTTGTCTTACTAAGTCTAATTTAGCATTTCATGTATCCAATGCATAATTAAGTAAAACATAAAAAAAAAAAAAAAAGATGCAATAATCAAATATTGTATTTTGTTCAAAAATTATTTTATTGATCTTTATTTTTCTTTATTTTCCTTCACTTTTTTGAAAAACAAAACTATTTAGTGGTGAGGAAATAACACCACAACTCTGGGATAGTCAAAATAATTTAAAAAAAATTAATTCAAAAAAAAAAAAAAAATCATTTTATATATAATATATATCACATAATAAATATTGTCATATCGCTCAATAAATACTGAAAAGGTTTGTGATTATTCCACTCTGTATAGATTATAATAGTTTTAAATATGCAATATATATATATATAAAAAAAATGTATAGTTAATTTTCTTTGTGAAAATAAAAATCATTATTTTAATAATTGATTTAATGTAGACTCTAAAAAATGCTGGGTTAAAAACATGAAAATGGACAAACCCAGCGAATGGGTTGTTTTAAGATTTATTTAACTCAACTATCGTTTAAAAATTACTGTATTGCTTGCTTAAAATGATCTCAAAATATGTTGGAAACTAATATTAATTAATATGTTTAATAAATGAACATTTATTAAAAGTTTAATGAGCAATTAAACAATAAACATTTATTAAATCGCTTATTAATAAATGTTCACCTTTTGATTATTATTGTTGCCTCTAGTAATTATGTGCCTGATTTTCAATTTCAATCTATTTGGGGTTCATTTTAAGCCAGCCATATAGTAATTTTTAAACAATAGTTGAGTTAAACAAAACTGCCCAGCACGTAACAGCTAGGTTTGTCCATATTCAACCCAACTTGGGTTGTTTTTAACCCAGCTTTTTTTTTTTTTTTAGAGTGTATTATAAAAATAGTAATAATAAATAAATAATGAAATATAATAACAGTAATAATAAAATCACTATCATTATAATCATTGCTTTTTTCTTTTGATTATTTCACTCTCTTTATGTCATCATAGTTTTAAACATTCAATAATCATATTGTCAAGGTGGATTTTCATATTTAAAGACTGAAAGTCTGGGTGTGGGATAAGGGTAAAAAATAAAATTATTTTTTTTCTGCATTCCCTCCCACATCATTTCATTTGCTTCAAACAGTTTTCCTTGATTAAATGCACGGCAGTCCATTGATTTTACTGCTGTGAATTCCAGTCTAAATCCGTGTAACACTTTAATGTACTCTAAAACGATAAAAGATAAAAAAGTGAAAAGATATGAACTGCCTGAGGATGAAAAGATCATATGAAAAATGCAAAAGAAGCAAGAAATTGTCTAGCAAGTATTTCATCCTGGATTAAAAGAGTGATTTTGGTAGATTGATATCATTTAAAAGATTTTCTGCATGGCGCAGAGGACTGGCAGCTGTGCGACTGCAGTTTTAGATTCTCTGAAAGGGAACGGATGAGAAAGAATCAGAAGGATTATTATGTCAGACACCCACAATTCTGTGCCAACTCAAGTGTTTAAGAGTCACAGGGTCATGATGAAATGAGAGCGCTCTGAAACTTCCTTGAACTCTGGACTGTATCCGCTTTATCTGCGACCTAAACGACCAGGACCTCTCATCGTCTTTAATCATTTGTCGACACCCCCAAGCTGCTTTCTGACCATTACATCACTCATTTGTTGGCTTTTATAAACACAGTTTCCCTCCTCTATCCTCTTTTATAGGATTTATCCTCAATATAGTTTAAAATACTGCAGATTTTTGGAACTAGTTCAGATACTTTTTTTCTTTGAAGGATTTAGGAAAGGAAACAAGCAGCATTTATAAAGCCTGTAGCCTAACGCTCTCAGCAGTGCATGCAATAAAAATACAGGTTATACAGATTGCCCTGTGTTCATCCCTATGGTATTAAAACTTCAAAGCCAATATAGATTCACTTCATGAATTTTCCCAGAAGATACTGTAAATAAACAGATAACATAGCCTTCTGTGAGGAATGCTATATGCAGTTCCCACACACTGGAAGCCTTCCTTCTGCTTGTATACCACACTATTTTTAAACTGCAGTCTGTCGATTCGGCCTCAAACTATATCAAGTGTGATTCACAACGTTTATGTTTTTCCTCCAAAGATCAGAATAGCTACCGTCTTAATATATATTGTCTAAATAAATCCTCCTCCTCGGATGCAGTAGACAACTTCACATGGTTGTGACCAAAGAACATCCCTAGTGACAAGCAAGAACGCGCCTTCTTCTTTGGTACTGACCTCCGAAGGAAGTAACGACAGCATCTCATCTTGCAGCAATCAGACAGACTGTCTCTTAGCAACAGAGTAATAAATGAGAATAGTGGAATAAACGTCAAGGCCGGCGCTTTCTGCAGGTTTGCCAAATGAGGTTATTAAGTGTACAAAATCACTTCTAAATATTATGCTTACATTCAAATGAAATCTAATTAAATCCCCAGTGTTAGTTATTTTCACAATGAAATGATTCATATTTCACCTCAAAATCAATTAAAAAATGATATTTTGTATGGCAAAAAATGGAAGCTATTTTTAATAAGTTTTTTTTTTTTTTTTGTATAAAATCAGCATAAATAGAGTACCTCAGGGATGACGTGTTTTTGTAGGCCAACCTGGAAGTTAGCGGCGCACGGGTTCCCTCGATCGAAAGCCTATGCATTTTTCCCACAAACTTTTGGAAAATCGCAAAAAATAAGCTCTGTGTTTAACAAATGGTTATGACACTTACACGTTTTGTCTATCAAGATAATCTGTACAAGTTAACACAACATTTATAAATTTTGAAGCCTAAATAAAGTCGTCAGATATAAAAAGCTAACAGTAGGCTATAAACGGATTACAGCACACCATGATCGCGGATCAACGTCACCACCACCAAGCTTCCTCAAACTTTATTTAAAAAACAACTTGATTTAAAAACATGCTCACTGATTATGATCTGCGCTGTGTATGAATACTTATCCACTTTTTCATGAGAAATGCTGTCTAAATGTCTTATTTGTCATGATGACGTCTAAAGTCCCCACCAATGGAAGTAGTCCCTTTTAGCAATTCATTAGCAACCGCCGTTTTTAAGACACAATAAAGGTTTAAAAAAAAAATCACGAGCGGGTTATAACTGGTGTGTTTTATGGCATAGATCAAAAAGTGAAAATATTTAGAGGCTTTGTTAACCACAGACCTTATTTCAGGCGATTTAGCAAAAACCCATTCAAAAAACCCTAAAATGCTAACTTGCTTCCGGGTTTTGCCTACAAAAACACGTCATCCCTGAGGTACTCTATTAAGGGCCAGTACTAATATATATATAATATGAGCAATATCATACTCGTAGCCGTGCGATATAGCTGTATATCGAGCCATATCACACTGGCTGCGAGTGTGATATTGCATGTATACAACAGTTCGACTGTTTAAATAAATAAGAAATAACAACGGATTGTCTTTAAAACCTCTCTTTTGTGAGGAACTACTTCCGCCACAGATTCAAATCTCAAGTTGACAGTTTAACAGTCAACAATTTTAAAATTAGTACTTAGAAATGTAGAACTAGTAACGAAGGAAGGTTGAGTCGCTTCAGTGAAGCTCATTGTAATTTGAAGAGTATTATGAGAGAGAGATCGCCTGAGCGAGTGTATTACCTGCTTCTAGCTGATTTTGTTCAGGTCAATCTTATATTCATAATCACAAAATCAGTTTGAATGTCTGCTGAAGAAAACTCTTTGTCCTTTCAACATTTAAAGACATTCTCATGACAGCGCTAATCAATGCAATTGTCAGTTGCGTCTCGTAAAATGTATAAAGTAGCCTACAAGCAACGTCCTTGTTTCCTTGTTTCAGTCCATTTCAAAATAAAAGTCTTTGCGACTGACTGACTCACTCATAAAGACAGTCTTTGGCGCCATCTCGTGGCGTATTAATGTAACTTTCACTGAAATTGAAATCACTAACACTCTTTCTCAATACCAAAAAATACTTCATGTTATTAATATAAAATATTATTTATTGAACAATAATATTTAAATTAACAGCAATAGCCATTATAACAGTATAAGAAGTAAAATAGGAAATAAACACAAGGAAACAGTTCAGTTAAACATACAAAAGCAGCGCTCTAGTTAGTACAGGATTTAATTTCAATGTAAATATAAAGTAATGAAACTTAATATAGCCCTTAAGCCAAATCTATTAGCTCTGGAACAAGTAGATTAATAAGACCAACGATTGCCCATTTGATATACCCAAAACGAATTATACCTCATGTTTAAACACTATCTACATAAGAGTCAGCAGCAAATCCTCAAAAGACTGCAAGAGATGAAGCTGTTTTCTTCACATATCTGAGGTCTAAACAACTATATCCTCGTCTGAAAACTCTTAAAACTACATTCAGTTACAAAATAACAGTAGTATCTATAAAAATATGGTGGGTTTGCTCGTCCGCCATGACACTTTATAATTACATTACATTCCTTACTCCGCCTTCCCCAGCTCCACCTGTATAGATCTGCTATGGGTAATTTTAATTTGTTACATTGTATTATTTGCATTTAACATTATTTTTCCCTGTTTTCCCTGACACAGAGGAGAGCCAACTTTGGACCCTGTAGTTGTGAACCAATGCCATACAGTATATCAAACTATAAACGTTGTGTGTGTATATATATATATATATATATATATATATATATATATATATATATATAAATGCCAATGTTCTGGTTCATAAATATCCAATTTAATGACAGAAAACAAGTATTTCTGTACACACTTTTATGTTTGATAGCATCACTGCTAAGCATTAAGCAATTATGAGTACATTTGGCATGTTTACCTACACCACAAAAAAACAAGGTGTTTATTTCCCCCTTGGGTAAGCATGCATGTAAACTTAACCATATTAGATGGATACACTTTGCGATTTGAGCTGACTCATGTAACATGGCAGGATGGGAACAAAAGTGCTGTGTCTTTGATCATTTAGATGAGCTGTTCGCCTGAAGGAACACATCCTTCCTGAGTGCCGGAGAAGAGGGCTCTCAGTTTCTGTTTATGTCATAGAGAACAGTAAAGCAGCACCTCCTGCAAGCCTGGACCCGGCAAGACCAAAGTCCCCCTAGTCTTCACTGAAGCAAAAACAAGACAATCTCACCGCAACAGACATGTTTAGACAAGATGCCAGAGCAGAGACAGGCTGATTTGCCTTTCATACAACTCGTCATCTTGCAAAAATAATGATAGTCCAGGAGAAGTGGGCGAAGGAGTCAACAGAAGCGCAATCGCCTTAGAAATCAGGATCAGTTCGGGGTCCATCCTGTCACTCTGCTGCGAAATTGTAGCCCTCTGATACAACGACCTACTCCTGCTGACCCATTTGCTTGGAGACACTCTGTTCTACCATGCAACGCAAACCAGCCCCAGTGAATTCTGGGTAATAAGACACACAAACCATTTCAAGAATCATTATTATTATCCACAAAACATATTTGCTGTCTCTCACCGCTGAAAATGCGAGACTCCTGCGTGATAAAACTCCATACATCCTCAGAAGAAGGCATATTGTACCCAGGTTGGTGATTAGATGTTGTGCAAACCAAATTATGGCCTAATTGTGTTAAATGATAAATTCTCAATGGTTGTTTTCTTGTGAAAATGCCAAAAGCAAACTAGAGAGGTGCTATTTTATTAGGAACTGTAGCATAATACATGATTTAAAGGGATAGTTAATGCAAAAATAAGTATATTAGCATCCACATCAGCAGACTGTTTTGTTCTACTTATTAAAAGCACGTGCTGCAGTTTTGTCATCTGCCACTTTAAATCCTCGAGCTCGTTAAAGCAGGATGGATTCTGATTGGCTGTCAATGTTTTTATCATTCATCAGATGGAAAAAAAATGTTCTGAAAGTGATTACAATGATATTTCTTTGTGACATTATCGTTATAGTTGTGGTGTAGACTCATTATATTTAGCGCAATCTTTAGAACTATATCTTTATAGTTATTGTCCTTAGTGTGAATAGGCCTTAATTTTCTTTTTTTGCAGAAAAACAAAAAATTATTTTTGAAAAAAGCACTGTTTTGTTTGTCCATACAGTGAAAGTCGATAGGTTTTGATGTTGTTTTGGACTGCATAATTTTTCATTACATGGGCAGTTGAATCATTCTTCAAAATGAAGTCAGTCAGTCATACATGTTTAGAATGACATGAGGGAGAGTAAATGATGACAGAATTGTAATTATTGTAACTATTCCTATCACTATCACAAGTCCAGCTGACAGAATTAGTTTGACCTTTGCTGATGTGAGCAATTTAAATAAAACATAGTCTTCACAGCAATTCAATCACTGAAGGTCTTGGTTTCGTTGATTGCAAGTAGCCGTTTCTGTTCAACTGCTTTATCCAACTGTCTGGTGGATATCAGTGCTTCCATTAGTAGTCGTAGCATCATGCCTCTTAAAAACAACAGTTCTTTATTGGAATCTGTGGTTCCATGAAGAAGCTTTAACATCCATGGAACCTTTCCATTTCACAAAAGGATCTTTGTAGTGGAAAAGGGTTCTTCAGATTTTTAAAATGTCTTTCACACTAAGAAAAAAAGATTCTTTTAAGAACTGTTCAATGGAAGTTATAAAGACTGTTGTGATTCACGCCTCCTCTATAGACTTTTACATTAGTGGAAAATTTACCATCAGAAATGTATCTAGGGTGCTTAAAAGTCCTTGTGGTGAAATATATTTGGGATATTTCTTGGAGTAAGCCATCAAAATGAATACGTTAGAAAGACTTAAAAAAAAAAAAAAAAAAAAACCTTACTAACCTCAAACTTACAGTGTTATCTATACATTTCTCAATGCACTTGCTATTGGCATTTGTGGCATAAAGTTCATTTTGAGCCCTGGCTGTAATAGAAAGGAAGCAATAGAGTGGAAAAAGGTCTTCATCCTAAGGGGTTAATGTTTACACCTTCTCACATTGGCTTTTTTTTGTATGAAACATATGCATTCTCCATATGCTGCCAATCTGTGGCAAAAGCATCAAAGAGTTCTGGAATTAAAGCCAGAGGTAATATTACTTCATGCAACTGGTGTGCAATAACAAAAACAGACTGACTGCAATGCAGTTGTTTATATGGCTGATCTCTTACTCTCTCTGTGTCTTTTTCTCTTTCACTGACATCTTTAAGGCGCCATTCCTGAGATTCATTTGCTGCTTTGGTGTGCACAGTTACATATGTTTAGCTGTTATTAACTTTCATTGCCTAGCAGATCTGGCAAATGTTTGTTTACAGAACAATTTGGATGCTCTAGCATTGTATTTGGTCTTTGATCACAATGAGTTGTCTAAGGGTACGTTTACACAAGAACGATGTACTAAAAATGGAAAACCTTTTCCTTTGCGTTTTTCACGCACAGACAACAACACTGTCAAAACCATCCCCGTTCACACAGATCTGCGAAAATGACAAAAAATGTAATACGTGTGACGGGGTATTTAGCCCGTCTCGTAGGGGAAATTTGTTAGAGCTGCCCTGGAAGACTGAATAACGAAAGGATCTTAGTCCCCGTTTTCAGTGCTTTTGGTCTTGTTATATACTAATGTATATATGTTGTGTCCTACTTTATTGAGATGCACAGACCGACAAGGGTAGGCTTCAGGTAGAATAATGTCACGAGATGGCTCCCTGAAGTAAATGTATTTGTGAGACACAGTCTAAAATACTCCTCCCTTCCCTGATCTAATAAAGTGGGTAAGACGCCCCTACTCCCTGACAGCTTTCAACCAAAAGAAAAAAATAAATAGATAATACACTGAAGGTAAGTACAAAAATTAAACAGGATTTATTTTCTGTGTATATTTTCCTTCCTTGTAATGAAGTGTTACTTTAATTTAAATAATCACTAAATAAAAGCAAAAAAAAAATAAAAAAATACAGTCTTTGAGTTTTCTTCCAAACTCACTAGGCCACAATCACCTTCAATGCAAGAGTTATTGACCTTTAACCTATACAATAATCAAACCCAATAGTTATTCAAGTTGGAAAACACCTGTAATTTTGCGTAAACCCCACTTGAGTTTTCTTCGCGCAAATGGTCACTGTCAAACAGTCACACTTGAAAAAAAACAAAAACCAGGAAATTTCACATTAGAAACACTTACGTGAAACGTCTCTTTAGGTACACATTCACAGTTCACATAGGGTTCTGTAGTTCAAATGAACTCTCACAGTTCACGGTTCATTAGATCAAAATATCAAAAAAAAAAAAAAAAAATAACTTGGGAAAAAACAGTCCATAGAAAAATTACTTGAGATGCGTGGTCTCGACGTAGCGTGCGTTGAAACAAACTTGTAATTGAATCACTCAGCCTCAATGGAACATCCCCCCCCCAAAAAATGAAAAAGCATCGAGATGAGTCAAACCCCCCAAATGAATCAAACTGGGATGAATCAATCAGTAATGTCAATGGATGGCAGGGTTACACAAAATAGTCTTAAACTTGAATTTTCTTCAAAAACTACGTCCCGCACGAACGGCAATGTACAGCCGTTCTCAGTCCTCATGCGCGATGACAAGTGCGAAACAAACAAATAACGTGTGGCCAGTTCGGTTGAATTGTTAGTTCGTAAGGCTGCTTCTCAATTAAAATGTAAAGAGAGCAAAGCACCGCAAAAACTTGACAAATCTCTTCAATCGTCGTCAATCAAGGAAAAACTGTACTTTAGAAGCACTTACAGTCCTCGTTGCCTTCACAAAGCATTACTGCGTCACTCCAGCAGTCCAATGCAATGCAATCCGCAGAGCAAAACGACACAAAAACTCCAATGATGAAATGCGGGCTACAGTTCACAAAAACACTTGATGTTGTCGTCCCTTAGTCGACTAAAGCCCCGATTAACACCATCGAACGAGCTTCTCGAACACGACACATCACTCACTTTCTTTTTGTGACACTCTCAAACGCAGCGGGCCTCTCCCCTCTCTCTCTCGCAGTGCGCCCCGAACACCGAAAATCAGTCCACCCGTCAAAATAAAAGTCCCCCAAAATAATAATTTAAAAAAAATGATATCTACCCGTTACATTTCCCCCCTGCTAAACCCTGCCACTCCATCGACATTTCCAGTAGGTTCATCTGTGAAACACAAACAACATATTAGGAAGACATCACATTACAAATGTACAACTCAATCTCCCAATACCTTAAAAGTTACAGAACTTTATGAACTCTTATTTTAGAATGTAGTCTTTCCTGTATTTCACAGGTAAGGTACCCTTGTTTCGTCTCTGAGAACGTCTGAACTCAGGAACACTTTCTCTCTCAACTTCTGAAACATCAGCATCATCTGAATCATCTTGTACCCTCAACTCTGATTCTGATATTACATCCTGACCCCCATTGCTGTCATGCTGTCCTACTTCCCCTGACTCCCCTTGATCCACCCTTGTGTGTGCGTGGTAAGTGGAATGTTGTACAGTTTCTGGAAAGCAGATAACGTCTGACATGTCTGTGTCTGATTCTGGCTTGTCTCTCAATCTGCGCCAGTGTGCACGCGGTGTCGTAGGTGACGGGAATGAACAGTGCCGAAGCTGATCCCTGTGTACTACCTTCACCGAACCCCCCTTTTCCGGTTTAATAGTAAACACAGGTATGTCTGAGTGGTTTTGCTTTACTACTATGTACGGTGTGTCTTCCCATTTATCCTGAATTTTGTTTCTACCCCTGTGTTTGTGATTACGCAGTAGCACTCGATCTCCAGGCCTCACAAGAGCTCCAAACGACTTGCGGTCATATATTCTCTTTCTTCTTCTGGAAGCCCCTTGAGACACTGCGTTTGCAACCTCCACAGCAGTCTTCAATCTTGCATGATGACTTTTCACCCAATCATCCAGGTTATCAACTTCAACCTCTTCTAAATCCTTTTCCCCAAGCACATCCATTGGTAAACGTGCATCTCTTCCAAACATCAGATAGAACGGGGAATAACCAGTGGATGAATGGACATGACTGTTGTAAGCCATCACCAGCTCCGGAAGGTGAGTCTTCCAATCTCTCTTTTTCTCTGGTGGCAAGGTTCTTAGCAAATCATGCATGGTACGGTTGAATCTTTCACATTGAGCGTTCCCCTGTGGATGGTATGGGCTTGTACGGCTCTTTCCTATACCATAGATTTTGCAAAGCTCCTTGATCACGTTGGCCTCAAAGCACCTGCCTTGATCTGAATGCAATCGAGCTGGGCAACCATAATAAACAAACCAGTGCTTAATCAGAGCTTTTGCTGTGGTGTTTGCTGTCTGATTCTTGGTAGGAACAGCAACCGTGACTCTGGTGAACATATCGGTAAGAACAAGTACGTTTTCGTACCCTCCAGAAGACTGCTCAAGCTGTGTATAATCCATGGCGAGGACCTCTAATGGGGCTGAGACATTACTACATGTCATAGGAGCTCGAAGTCTGGGAAAAACATCCTTGGCCAATATACATCTTTTGCACTGCCTTATCCAGCATGGAACATCCACAGACATAGTAGGCCAGTAGTAACTTCGTCTCATTCGAGTCAATGTACTTCTCCCCCCGAAATGACCTCCGTGTTCATGTTGGCCCTCATACACATCACGCTGTAAAGGTTCAGGAACAACCACCTGCCAGACCTCCTCTCCATCCCTAGGGTCGAGGATGCATCTAAACAGCACTCCCTGCCGCAGCTTAAGACGGTCAAACTCCTTGGCAAGCTTCTTCAGTTTCGGTTCCATACAACTTTGATCCGCTCTGCTTGGTTTCTTGCCCTCGGACACTGCTTTATAAATGGGACAGATCACAGGGTCATTCCTTTGCTGCTTTCCAATCTCGCTCCAGCTATAACCACTTATTTCTCCTCTTACAGATGCTTGCACCGCAGCTTTACCTTCCGGTTCCTCCTGGTCAAACCTTTTGGCCGGCCACAAACATGCCCTCACTTCGTCAGCTCCTAGCCGGATGAAATCCTTGCCATCATCATCCTTCTCCGGTTCCTCCCTGGAAGGAATTCTCGATAATGCATCTGCACTTGTGTTGAGTCGGCCAGGTTTGTAGCATACTTCAAAGTTGTACTCTGCCAGTTGTGCTACCCAGCGTTGCTCAACCGCGCCGAGGTTAGCCGAATCAAGGTAACGTAGCGGGTTATGGTCGGTAATCACGGTGAATCTTGAATACATAAGGTATTCTCTGAATTTTTCTGTGACTGCCCACTTCAACGCAAGCAGTTCCAGTTTGAACGCACTATAGTTTTTGTCATTCTTCTCTGATCTCCTCCGACCTCTGCTTGCATATGCCACGACATGCTCAGTCCCTCCTTGCTTCTGACTGAGTACAGCCCCCAGTCCATGATGGCTTCCATCGGTGGCAAGTGTAAAGGGCAAACTGAAGTTGGGGAATGCAAGGACGGGGGGTGACATCAAGCACTGCTTCAACTCGTCAAATGCAACCTGGCATTCTTGACTCCAGGTGAAATTTGCAGAGGTTCTATTTTTCTTTCCTCCACCTACCAACGCATGTAGTGGTTTGGCAATCTGTGCGAACCTTGGGACGAATTTTCTATAGTAGCTCATAAACCCAAGTACTTGCCTGACCTCTCTTACACTTTTCGGAACTGGCCACGTGTCCAGAACTTTAACTTTTTCGTTATCCACTTTTATGCCTTCTGCTGAGATCTGGTGCCCCAAAAACTTCACTTCCGGCCTTAGGAGAAAGCATTTGCTCGGCTTTAGCTTTAGCCCATGCTGTTTCAGACGGTTGAAGACAAGTTCTAACCTCTCACAGTGGCTCTCAAAGTCTTTGGAGAAGATAATGACATCGTCCAGATAAACCAGAAGAACATCAAAGGTCAAGTCACCAAGCACCACTCCCATAAGGCGCTGAAAGGTGGCTGGGGCGTTGCACAACCCGAATGGCATCCTGGTCCACTCAAACAGGCCAAATGGGGTGGTGACAGCTGTCTTCTCTCGATCTTTCTCGCTCACCGCTACCTGAAAGTACCCAGCAGTCAGGTCTAGTGTAGAGAACAGTTTAGCATTACCCAAAGCGTCTAGGGACTCGTCCACCCGAGGAAGCGGATATGCATCCTTACACGTCACTTGGTTCAGCTTTCGGTAATCACAGCAGAAACGCACACTGCCATCTTTCTTCATGACGATAACTGCGGGTGATGCCCAAGGGCTACTGCTCTCTTTCAGAATTCCCTGGGACACCAGATCTTGGACATGCCTTTTGACCTCTTGGAATATCTGTGGTGGTATTCTACGATGTCGCTGCTTTATTGGTGGTGCTTCACTTGTAGGAATATTGTGCACCACAGCCGTGGTGTAGCCATAATCTTGGTCATCCTTGGAGAAAACATCTCTGTGCTTCGATAACAACTCAATGAGCCTCTCACATTGTTCTGGTGTGAGTCCTTCATAGTTCACTTCAACAGGAACTGGTAGCGGCACAAGTGAGGTTTTATCAGCCTGAACCTTGTCTCGCACCAACTCCTTGACATGAAGCACGCCGTCATCTTCCTCAAATTCGAGCACATCCTTTGTGATCACCTCCTTGGGCTTATACACAGAAGCAACTCTGGATCGGGGAGCAAGTCTAACAGCCTTTCCACTCAAGTTCACCATACGCACAGGGACCTTTCCACCCTCTGTTTTAGCAAGAACGTGAGCCACTAAGAGTCCTTTTGGCAAACTTGTTCCAGCTACTGGCTCTACAAGCACATGACTCCTCACCCTGGGTGACACTCCACAACGACCTTCCAGCACCTTCTCACAGCGGGGAGGAATAGTGACAGCCTGTCTTCCGGCAATCTTGACATAACCAATCCTTCCGTCGGGCCTCAGATGTCCAGCTTCTTTCTCAACTCTAGCAAGCACCCTCTGGACCTGAGCTTCATCTCGCGGATTATACTTATCAATCCTCTCCATTCCCTCCGCTGAGATGAACAAGGACTGAACTTCATTGAGCACATTCATCCCGATAATCCCAGACATCCCTTTCATTTCCTTCACATCAGGGCTTGTGTCAGTCAGAACAAATATACACTTCCCAGGAAGTACTTTTCCCAGACATTCTACATCAGCCTGTAAGCATCCCAAGACAGGAATGTCCAGTCCATTGGCCGCGGTCAGCTTAACCCAGCACGCAGAGGATAACTTCAGTTTTTGGTCCTCGAAGTGCTGCCTGAAGTGTGACTCAGATATGGTGGACACCTCTGACCCTGTATCTAAGAGGCACTTGGTCTTGACACCAGCTATCTTCACCTCAATCGACAGGCAATCCCCAAAAGCACTGCCCTTATGTTTTTCAGCAGTCTCATCAGCTAGCCATTCCGCTGTGTGACATCTAATCAGTGAGGGCCCTGGGCTTTTCTGCACCGCACCTCCAGAGTCATTCTCAGTAACTTCAACTAATTCCACTGTATGCTGTGATGGAGCTGGACCCCTCCTCAACTTGCCACCTTGCGGACAAAAGCGACTGGTGTGTCCGGGTTCACCACATGAATAACAAATATAACGACCTTCACTGTCTTTTAATGGTTGCTTCTTTGGATGGCTCTGCTGTGGCCTATTTCTCTCTTTCCCATGAACAGCTTGATATAGTTCCTCTTGACGAGCTGCTATTTTCTGGATCGCATCATGCAGTTTCTCCAGCGACAGAGCAGAGGAAGCATCCTGTGCTGCAGCAGCATTCACTACCCCTCTGGCACGGGTACCTGACCTTACATTGCTAGGAGTCTGTGTTTCCTCCTCTTCTGACCAGGTAATTGCCGCCTGCATCAACTGAACAAAACTCAAATCTGGTTCAGCTTTAACTCTACGCTTCATCTCTCGTCGCAAAAAGTCATCTTGCAAGCCTAGCACCAACTGCTCCTTCAAAACATTTTCAGCATCTGCCACTCTGTTTGGCTCTCTGCGCTGCACACGATTAAGTCTTTCCCGAAGGTCATACGCATAGGAGCGTATTGTTTCCCCTACCTTCTGAGCACGATCATAGAAATCTTTAAGCCTCGTACCAATGGGCACTTTATCTCCATAGGTGTCGAGGAGAACAGTGAAGATGTTGTCAACCGTCTCTTCCTTTCCATCCATCATAAACTTCACTGTGGCTTTGGCCTCGTCTTTTAGATTCTGTTTAACCAGCTCAATCCGATCCTCAGTGGGAACTCTCATGACCTGAAATGCAGACTTCATCGATACTACCCATTCTTCAATACTCAGCTCTCCCGGCTTTGACATGCAACCACTAAATTCAGGCAGCTTCCTGTCTCGGGGAATATAAATGGCAGCTGGGGTCGGTTGTGCAGAAGTCTGGCTCTCAATTACCACCTTTGCTAGGGATAGAGCTTCTCTCTGCTCTGCTCTGGCTTGATCGAGTGCCCCTGCCTGCTCTGCAAACCGCCTTTGCATTTCCGCCATCTCTCGTCTTAGTTCCTCGAGCTCCGACATCTTACTTGAGCAACAACTTGCGGGCCTGGAGACGTGTGACTAATTCAATGTGCCTAATTCTATCCTGTTCGTGACGCCACTTTTGTGACGGGGTATTTAGCCCGTCTCGTAGGGGAAATTTGTTAGAGCTGCCCTGGAAGACTGAATAACGAAAGGATCTTAGTCCCCGTTTTCAGTGCTTTTGGTCTTGTTATATACTAATGTATATATGTTGTGTCCTACTTTATTGAGATGCACAGACCGACAAGGGTAGGCTTCAGGTAGAATAATGTCACGAGATGGCTCCCTGAAGTAAATGTATTTGTGAGACACAGTCTAAAATACTCCTCCCTTCCCTGATCTAATAAAGTGGGTAAGACGCCCCTACTCCCTGACAGCTTTCAACCAAAAGAAAAAATAAATAGATAATACACTGAAGGTAAGTACAAAAATTAAACAGGATTTATTTTCTGTGTATATTTTCCTTCCTTGTAATGAAGTGTTACTTTAATTTAAATAATCACTAAATAAAAGCAAAAAAAATAAAAAAATACAGTCTTTGAGTTTTCTTCCAAACTCACTAGGCCACAATCACCTTCAATGCAAGAGTTATTGACCTTTAACCTATACAATAATCAAACCCAATAGTTATTCAAGTTGGAAAACACCTGTAATTTTGCGTAAACCCCACTTGAGTTTTCTTCGCGCAAATGGTCACTGTCAAACAGTCACACTTGAAAAAAAACAAAAACCAGGAAATTTCACATTAGAAACACTTACGTGAAACGTCTCTTTAGGTACACATTCACAGTTCACATAGGGTTCTGTAGTTCAAATGAACTCTCACAGTTCACGGTTCATTAGATCAAAATATCAAACAAAAAAAAAATAACTTGGGAAAAAACAGTCCATAGAAAAATTACTTGAGATGCGTGGTCTCGACGTAGCGTGCGTTGAAACAAACTTGTAATTGAATCACTCAGCCTCAATGGAACATCCCCCCCCCAAAAAATGAAAAAGCATCGAGATGAGTCAAACCCCCCAAATGAATCAAACTGGGATGAATCAATCAGTAATGTCAATGGATGGCAGGGTTACACAAAATAGTCTTAAACTTGAATCTTCTTCAAAAACTACGTCCCGCACGAACGGCAATGTACAGCCGTTCTCAGTCCTCATGCGCGATGACAAGTGCGAAACAAACAAATAACGTGTGGCCAGTTCGGTTGAATTGTTAGTTCGTAAGGCTGCTTCTCAATTAAAATGTAAAGAGAGCAAAGCACCGCAAAAACGTGACAAATCTCTTCAATCGTCGTCAATCAAGGAAAAACTGTACTTTAGAAGCACTTACAGTCCTCGTTGCCTTCACAAAGCATTACTGCGTCACTCCAGCAGTCCAATGCAATGCAATCCGCAGAGCAAAACGACACAAAAACTCCAATGATGAAATGCGGGCTACAGTTCACAAAAACACTTGATGTTGTCGTCCCTTAGTCGACTAAAGCCCCGATTAACACCATCGAACGAGCTTCTCGAACACGACACATCACTCACTTTCTTTTTGTGACACTCTCAAACGCAGCGGGCCTCTCCCCTCTCTCTCTCGCAGTGCGCCCCGAACACCGAAAATCAGTCCACCCGTCAAAATAAAAGTCCCCCAAAATAATAATTTAAAAAAAATGATATCTACCCGTTACATACGCTTGCGCAGGGCCTAAAATGAACACACGTCAAGCACTTCTTAAAGTGACAGAAGCCAAATATATACCTGCTGCCATCTGTGTCCTTAATGTTAAAGGTGCAGTGTGTAAATTTCAGTGTCATCTAGCGGTGAGGTTGCGAACTGCAACTAATGGTGTGCACCCCTCCCTTTCGGAGAAGCTACGGTGGCTGTCTGGTCGACATGTCGTCGTCTGAGAGATCAGAGAGTAGCTTGTGTGAAGCAATGAGGTTTCTTCTTACTTCAAACAAAGAACGGTCTCTGCTTTTAATAAACCAGACGATGACTACTACTACTACTATTACTACTACTTTGTGCATATTCAACGTAGTGACGATGCAAGCTGCCTCTAAAAACACGAACCATTTAGAAGAAGAACAACATAGTGATGAAACGCGCTCTGTAGAGTGTTTGTCCATTTAGGGCTACTGTAGAAACATGCCGCCGCATAATGGTGACTTGACATGGAGGGGGGACCCGCGGTGTATGTGATAGAAATGGCTCATTCTAAGGTAATAAAAACATAACGGTTCAATATGTAAGGTCTTTATGTACCACTGAAAACATAGTTGTATATTATATTGCATTTCCTCCCAAATTTTACACATTGCACCTTTAATGAACCAACAAAAGAAAAAGAAAAAGAAAAATCACTCACACCTTGACTGAATAACTTTTGTAACTTTAATAAGGATTAATCTGTTTAATTTATACAGTGAAGACTATGCATTGTTATTTTACATTTTATTACTCTATTAAATGTCTGACAGCCAGCTTTCTGTGCACATGCTTTGGATGTGTGCGCTCAGAAACCCGTATATAAGAAATTTAGACTGATATGGCTTTAAATCACATGCAGATAATAAACTTTTATGATGATGAAGAACTGCAATGTCACGTGAGCGTGACCGCGATAGAGATGTTAATGAAAACCAAACAGATGTTTTGTTAGTATTCGAGGCACAAACTGTAGGCTTTGCCCTCTTCTGGAAAGCGGGGTGGGGAGCAGCAGCTCATTTGCATTTAAAGACACATGCACGAAAACAGCATGTTTTTCCTTCCACTCAAAAATGGGCATTTACAACATGGTATAATAAATTATCTGTGGGGTATTTTGAGCAGAAACTTCACAGAAATATTCTGGGGACACCTGAGACTTATATTACATCTTGTAAAAAGGGGCATAATGGGTCCCCTTTAATGCAGCATTATAATATTGCATTTTAAATGCAAATTCTAAGAGCAACTTGTTCTTAATCAATGTTTATTTAACATATTTAAGTGTTTGTGTAATAATGTTTAAAATGTAATTAAATGTATCAGTAAAATAATAAACTAATACAGTTTGTCAAATAAATAGACATAAAAAATGTTTAATGTAATTATATAATACTACATTTTCAGATCAACGTTTTTTCTTAATCCATTTGTTTACTGCCTTTTTATCCTTTCGCCAAATGCATTTGTCAAGATTGCATTCATTTTAAATATATATTTTTTTTAATTATATTGCTACATTTATCTACATTTTTAATTGTGGTAAATGTAAATAGTTTAAACATTTTTTAAATTTGTATTTGTTAGTTTGCAAAGTGACTTATATTGTTTATATTGATAAAAGCACTCGTAGTCCTCCATACATAATCTGTTAGACAAATTCAGTGATTATTTCATCCTCAAAAGCACTTGAGAAAATATCAGTCAGCTATGCTCACTGGGTCATTATTTGTTATTGCTACAACACTTGCAGTGATCACCCCATATGATACATAGAGATATGAAATTCAAGTCACTGCCTCTAAAGTCCCTAAAATGTGATGTATTATTGACAGGCCAGAGAAGCATGTGTCAGCGGTCACAGCATGCAATCCCACTTCAGTTTTAATGTCTTCTGAAAGAGCGTCTTATTCGCTTTTCTTCTGGTCGTAAGCGCCTCTGTTACGAAGCCCCATTAAAGCAGTCATACAGATGGTGGGACGGACAAGTGCTTCTGTTCTTCTCCGCGTATTGTTGTTCTGAAGAGCGTAAGCGGTGCTGGTCAGTAATTGGAGCTGGGGAAACGCCAAGAACTTCAGTCACTTCACCCTCAAGCGATTCACACACACTGGATCAGTGAAGGGAGCCACTGCAGAACAGCAATGCCTGCTTCTCCTCTCCTAATTGCCGGCTGAGTGGAAGCAGTGCTGCAGTAGGATTGTGGACTGCAGGCAAGATAGAGGCTGGTGAAGTAATTAGGAGCAGTTGTTCCTCCACAGACCTAGCAGATGAGCATCAGGCTGGAGAACTTCTGTGACAGAGGATGCGGAGTGTTATTTATTTATTTTTTTCATAGTCTTGCTAGGCAAGCCAGGTGAGAGATGGAAGTGGGGCCGGGGCCTTGTGCTCCACAGTGCGTGACCCGTGTTTGAGGTTGAGCGAGCAGGGGCCAAGCACAGGCTTGTGCTGACAGCGTCATTAGTCAAGGAGTGGATACTGATTATGCATTGTTTTTGCTCTCTCTAACACACACTCACTCTCTCTCTAAAAGATAAAGCTCAAAATGCTCATGCTTATGCTGTCGACAGGCGGAAAGATGTCTTCATCAAATGAAACTACAAGACTTTGCTTTAAGGCCTTGTAACCAACTCAACCTTATGAGAAAATGTAACTATTCTTCATTTTAGTGAACTGCTGAGGAATTTGTACAAATTTGTATGATTTGATTTGTATAAAACCATAAGATTTCAGTTAAAGGGGACCTATTATGCCCCCTCTTACAAGGCGTAAAATAAGTCTCTGATGTCTCCAGAGTGTGTATGTGAAGTTTTAGCTCAAAATACCCCACAGATAATTTTTTATAGCATGTTAAAATTGCCACTTTTTGGGGTTGAGCAAAAACACGCTGTTTCAGTGTGTGCCCTTTAAATGCAAATGAGCTGCTGCACTCTGCCTAAGAGGGCGGAGCTTCAAGAGCTCATTCTCTGGTTTCAGGAGTCAGTAAGGATGCAGAAACTGCAAATATATGCTGCTTGGAGATAGAACAGGTATAGTTTAGTTTAATTATGCTTATAACTTATATTGTCTTCTTGTTTTTATCCACTATATTAGTACAAGCCTGTTTACCAATGAGTTTTATAACGTTTATTGTACTTCACACAAAATATGAATCGTCCGTTTTCGCTCTAAAAAAATCACTGTAAGAGCTTAATAAAACACAGTGCAAGTGTGCATTAAAATATTATTCATAAACTCTCTCTCTCCCTTGCATTATCATCAACATACTGTACATAGTGAAGTACACAGAAACACTCCTTACAACTAACAGTAAACAAATATATAAAGACCTTATGCTTTTTTGGGTGGTGCTTAATAAACTGGTAAACTTTATATCCGTAAATCAACTCCGATGAACTGTAATAAAGTGCTCTCACCTTCATTCCTGCCATATCCAGTATCACTCTGGAGGCTGTAAGCTGGATCATGAACAGTTTGTACTGATCCATCCTTGAGTAACAACTTTTTAGCTCAACCTCTGTTTTGCATTGTCCCTTTGTATTGACATTCGTTCACAAAGCAGTCTGGTGTGAAATGATTCACGCAGACATAAACAAATTTTGGTAGAGTTGAGGGAGCATTTTCTTCGAAAACAAAATTAATCCACCTCGTCTTCAGCGGCTCAGATTTCGGGAGTAAATTGAGAGAGCTATGTGGATTAATCCATCCAGCTACAGAAGACCTAAAATGCTTGGGAGACATTCTTGTCAGTGCAGCAATGGCGGACTGTATACAACTCACTGTGAACTCACTCAGGGCGGTTCTATGTTAAAATGGCAGTGTAAGAAAAAAGTAGAAGTAAAAAGTTGAAAATACCCTTGCAGTGAACATCCCGACCCCGTCCAACTGCTGACAGTGACGTTTAGGTGAATATGTAAATAAGTGCTGCATGCTTTCCTCTCAATAGCAAAATAAACACAGAACAAAAAAAAGTGGTGAGAAAGCAGCAGTTAACAAAGCATGCCATCGTAGCGATGTGATGCGATGTGTCGACAGTTGAGGTAATTAAAATTACACTGTTATGATAGTTTGATTATAAAGTATATTTGACACTATAAACTATATAGATCTGGTTATGCCAGACTATAGTTTGAAGTAATCTCTTTTCTTTGCATGACACATTGACATTACAGTACAGAATAGCTCTTTCGGCATTATCCTGAACATTGTATAAGCATTCATTTCATGTATTGGTTCTCAGGAGCGCGCGTACCCGTCACATCCTTTGGATTTTCCAATGAAACCGGCCCAAGTCCTTCACATAACCCAGGAAGTCGGGGAAGGTCTTGTTTTTTAAGTTTCATTACATGCTCTTAACATATTGGCAATACAAAAAGCAATTAATACACGAACATTCTTACATATAGCCCCTTTAATAATAATATGATTCAAAATGTTTTTAAAATAAAATGAACTCTCTTACAAATGTGAATCTAAAATTGCTTCTAAGAGGGCAAAAGTGTGCCTTTTTTCTCCAAGGCATCCCTTCGTTCGCCTTTATTGCCATCATTTCAAATAGAACAAAACAAGTTTGTTTCCCTGAAGGAACTTTGTGCAGTAGAGGGTTAAGCAATTCTGCATAACATACAAATAATTTATAGGACTCTGAATGCTTTAAAATGACATTTACTCACACCCATGGGTTAAAAAAAAAAAAAAAAAAAAAAAAAAAAAAAATCAATAAACATTGCTATGCTGGGGGCTGTTCTCCAGAGCAAAAAAAAAAAAACAATGTGCATCCTCTATGTGGTTCACCATGCCACTATAACATTTTCTAAATGACTGCCAGGACACAGCCTGACAAAAGTTTCCCCTTCTTTATTAACCTTTTATTGCCATCGTATATGCGTCATTTACTTTTTAAAGTAAATAAATTAGTTTGTTACCCTGAAGCAACTTGGTGCAATGGAGGGTTAAGCAAATAAGGCTCAATTCTGATTAGAAGTAAAAAAGTAATATCAATCAAGAGACTTCTAATTCTTTTGGACTTTCCCTAGTACCGTACATTCCATAACAAATGCAACATTATTCAAACTGATGACTGATGGTCCAAAAACATTATTGCTTCCCACCTAGAAGATGTTTAGTGCAGATAATGGTATAGCTTGAATATATCTTCTAATGCAATTTATTGATTACATTATGCATTAGTTTATGATAATGCTCAGAATTGCACCACTCAATCTCAATCATTTACAAACTGCCTTGCAATCCATTTGAACCTCCTCCAAAGCTATTAGTTTTCCCACATGCCAAGACACATTTCCTGAAAGGTATGACACATTTCTCAGAAATACAACCACAAAATTGTACAAACCTAAAACTTTAAGAAAAAAAATCTCTATTCAAACCTGATTTTTTTTTTTTTTTTTTTTTTTTTTTTAGTTCAATGGTTTGCAAAGTCACCTAATACACAACTTACCCAAGTAAGTCGCATAACCTGCTTTCTGGAATACACCCCAGAAAACCATGCTACGTGTCATACTGTAGACAAGCGTAACTGAACTGAAGGACTGATGTCAGAACTTGCAAGGAATGAAGTACCAGATTGAAGAGGGACTGACATGCAGGCTGGCATGAGGGGGGTATGAGCCTCTTTCATGGTAACAGCTCCCTCTATTCGATCGGCTGCCTCTCTTGACACATGCTGCCCCCAATAATGAGAAATCACCACTAGAGTCACATTGGACTCCATCTTTCTCTCTGACTCAATCTGGCCTTACCTCCTCTTCCTTGTGTGTCCTGAGTGACAGCCTCATTACGGTTTAATGGGATGGGTTCAGTTTAATCTGAGGGGGAATGTTATAGGACCGTGTATTTAAAAATCTCAAGCCACAACTAGGCCACAGCTGTGTTTCAGCAAAATGGGTCAAAATATTTGAAAAATAAGACTAAAGGGTTGGAGGGCTGGATTTCAGAAGTAACTTTTCTTAATGATTGTTTATTGTGTGTATCAAGACAAAGGGATAGTTCACCCAAAATTGAGAATCCGGTAATAATTTACTCACCCTTGTTGTATCTTATTCCATGCAATAAAATGAAACTATGAACTATGAACTTTAAAGCTTCAAAAAGGACTCGAAAAGCACCACAAAAGGGGATGGGGGGGATTTGACTGTAGAAAGATTTTGAGCAAGAGGGAGATTTGACTGTAGAAAGAGAGATGGCTGAAAGACATTACAAAAAAAAAAAAAGGTCAGAGGAATATCACTGGAAAAAGAGGGGTTATGATCAGGCAAGAGCTTTAGGACAAGCGCTAATATTAGAAAAGCTTTCCAGCGCTGGAGAGACCTAGGCGAGAAGACCTGAAAATGGATGTCGAGGTTGCGTTGTTTCTGTGAGTAACACTGGTTTTGCTATGTTTTACAGAACCAAGATATGCTGTTGTTGTAATGTTAGCTATAGTAACAGGACGGTTTTGAGCATAATTGTTTGTCTGGAGCTGGTGTGCTGCTGGCGACTAACAACAAACTTCACTTTATTTTTTGCTAAGCATTATTTTGCTTTGCTTCAGCTTTGACAAAGAGGCATCCAGGTGTGTTCGTGCATTTTGGGGGCGCAGCAATTAAGGGAGAGGTGTGTTTGTTTGGGTTGATTTCAAATATCAACAGTGTTTCTCAAAAATTGCGTGCTGCACCTTTAAGTCGTTTCTGCATTATCATCTTCCCCAAACGGCCTAATTTTATCTTTTCAAAAACAAATTTTTACTCAACAAATCTAAAAACATTAATGTGTCCACAAAACCCTCATTAACAAATAGACACAAAAAACCTTGATATTAAATGTAATCCAATATCATAGATCACTATTTTCAAGAGACAAAATTAGATCAAGTAATCTCAAACTGTTTCGACTGACTAAATCTTATAAATGTTAAAGGCACAATATGTAAGATTTGTATATTAAAATATTCAAAAACCACTTGCACAGTGTTATATATTTCATTCAATTCTGTACTTACATTATCATAAATGTTTCCAAGAATTTGTAAATTCAGAGAAATTCACTATTTATATAGTGCCTGTCCCTCCCTTGTAACTTGTCGCCTGTCAATGACGTAATATCTGCGTTATCCCTGGTTTCCGCTTGTGCTGCATAGTAACCATGGCAACAGAAGCAGACAGCTGCGTAACGTCTAGCAGCACACTGTTGTTGTTTCGTTCAAACATTATGGACCATGGCAAGCAAACTTTGGGACAAAAGGACAAATAAAACGAGAATCAATATTGGCGTGGCGTTTCCGAGATGGCGAGAGCTTTACGACAAACTTACGACGCTGCACGTTATTAGACAAGGTAAGCAAATGTAGGCTACATAAGACTAATCAATATTAGCTAACATTATAACATTATGAAATGTTAGAATATCATCAGTTGATCTAGCTTACTGTTAAGTCTCATACAGCCAACAAACTAATACATAGAATAACATTACAACTTTCAACACACTCAAATGCAGTTCAGTATGATAGTGTAACGTTAGACCAAGTGGAACAGCGCTGCGTTACCTCACAATTTTTATTCGTCAAATACGCTGACCTGTATGAGTAGTATTTCAGCACTTGCGAGTTATTCGGTAAAATGAAATGTCACATTCACTCATCCTACATTATTTCCCCATATTAGATCTATCGGAATGACGACAAGTTCCATGATTTCACGCTTATTCACTGCATCATCAATCTACACCTTTGATATTGTTTTGAAGAGTTTAGCGACCCCTAGTGGCAGAAAAAAATACATATTGTGCCTTTAATGTTCAGATGAAATGAGTTCACCTTTTAAGTTCGAACTAAATAAAGTCATACAGGTTTGGAATGACATGACGGTGAGTAAATAATGAATGACATATACAAATAAATTGTTCCATTTTTGCAATAATTTGACAAATATCTCTTAGAGTTTCTCCTTGCTTGAGTCCTACACATATCAAGTTTTCCTGTTCTGGTGGGGAAAGTAATAAAGCTTTGAGAGACCTTTTGTATACTTGACTGAGTTTACTTGCTCTGTCGGCCACATGGATTTTTGTTTTAAAGCATGATTGAATCATCTTTTGTATGAGCACAGAGTAAAATTGAATTACAACAGGCGACATACAATTGATCAATGAAGTGTATAGTCACTGGGGGCCAAGGGTCAGATGAGAACTGAGGAGAATACCTGCCCATCTCAGCATTCAGAACATATACATTATAACTGAAAATCCCAGATGCTGCAGTGTCAATGTGGAGTCCATCATGTATCCTTTGTGAAGGCCACTGTAGGCCACTGTGTAGGAAAAGTAAATCCTTCAGAACTGCTTTCACAGCATGAATTGAACATATATGGCAAACTTTATCAAATCAAGGTCTGTGCTGATTGATTTCAAGCCACAAAATGGGATTGTCATTGACAACAGGGAACAAATATGTGAAATGCGTCAATGTTTGCTGGTTTCTTGCGCTGCTATGCTCAAGTATCAATACTGTGAAAGATTTGGAATGAAAAACATGAGCTCTTACTTTCTGGACTGCCAGTTGTGTGAAATACACATTCAACAAAATCCCCATGCAAGGGGTCTTCACCCTTTCCTGCTACAGTGACCTAAAACAAATTTAATCTACCTGAAACCAGTTCACTGAGGATTTGAAAAGAACATAGTACAGAAATGAAAGCAGCAGGTAATAGCCAAGCAGTAGGCTAGGTTTCTTTATGAAATAACTGAAAAATGAAGCATATGTTCCCTCTATTTTGTTCCCTTTATTTGTCTTGTTCTTGTTGAGCAACTCATTTTTTCTATTAGACAGATGATCCTTCAGTCACCTGAGAAAGACATATAAGGGAGAGTGGAATCATGACTTAAATTGTCCTCTACATGTTAGAAATGTGCTAGAGGTTAAAATAATACACATAATTATATTTCAGATGTGAGCTATCAGTTATAATTAGGAGAAATGTATGAAATGTATGATTTCCAGTTATTAAATCTGAAAATAAATTAGCAAAAACTAATGTGTGGTTATATATGCATGGCTGTAGGTTACCTTTTTTTGCACATAGCACTGGTGCTACAGAGGTTGAAAGTTTTGTAGCACAGGCATAATGCAATGGAGCAGACGTAATGTAATGTGTTTCATTCATTCTTGTAGCCTGAGGGCGCCCTTGAGCAGAAAGTCCACAAGTGGGACTCATAAAGTCATAAAACTTATGACGTTCCAGGAAATCATTTATATGTGTCCTCGTTAGAGCGTCCGACTTCCACGCCAGAGACCCGGGTTTGAGGCTCACGCAGAGCGGGGCGAGCAAGACCTGGGTAGAGGGGTTACATATGGAACAGAAGGCATCCAGATATCGCTGTAGAATAAAACGCAGATATAAATGTTTTGACTGATGAAACATGAAGAAAAAAACATATGATTGTGACAATATTTGGTTTATCTGTGTTCTTCAAGACATCTTGGGTATTTTCATTAGAATAAAGTATATTTATAATACAATGCTAATTGACATATAGCCTTTATCACTGTAGGCCTATAGAGTACTATAATATATAATTTCTGCCTCATTCTATAAGAAGCCACTTCAGATCACAAAAGGAAGTTATTTCAAACCAGTGGCGTAGCCAGAATTTTAATTTTGGGGGGGCCCATATAAAAATGAGGGGGCCTCTCTATATAATATTATATATATATATTATATATATATAAATTTGTATGTGAAAGTAAACTTTATACAGATGCTGCGGTAGCCGCGATCAAAAAGAGTAGACGACCTTTGAAACTGAGCTTTAAATATACATTGTATCTGTTATATTGTTATGCCAGTAGGTGGCGACCAGCGACTGTTAAAATGTATTTCATTCATTAATTTCATTTTTTTTTTTTTTTTTTTTTTTTTTTTTTTACATGATGAATTCTTTAAATTAATAATAATAAAAAAATTAGACTAATCTATAACAGTTTAGACATTTATAAATTAATTTTGAACATTAAATAAAATATTTTGTCAGAACCTCAAGTAAATTAGCCCTACATTTTATTTTGTTTGATTGTGTAATTTGCTTTTTGAATCATGGAAAAACCGTGATCTCTATTCTAAAAAAGACAGATTATCCAGAGTCATAAATTCCCCGAGCCATTTTGATTACTCTCATGCTGATATAGTCCTATTTGATGATCAGTAGTGGTTCGCTAAATATAATAATTCAATAAGCATCTATTTAGGCTACAATAGGCACTTAACTTTAAAAAAATATATTAAATAGGTAATAAAAATATCTAGAGACCTGGCTGACTAAAGTAGGCTAAGTTTGAAAATGATATAATTTGTACATGGAGTTATATAAAAAGATACTTAATTCCTTTACAATTTATAGGTGTTATTTTAACAGTCATTTATGTAAGTTTGATGGTTTATAGCTTCTAGCAACATTAAATCCAGGAGAGAAGACAATTCTAGAGAAAAAGCATGTTTGATTTACATGGAACAAAGTTTGAGCGCGCACACGCAATATCTGAGCTAGAGCAAATAACGCCACGGAAACTGCCTCAAATGAACTTTAACGACGAGAAGAAAGCTGTGCGCGCTGCAGTCAGAGGTTCTTGATTCTCTAACGACTTTTTATTGGTTAAAATGAATGGAGATTATCTGAGCCCGAGCACCCACCGGATTTCACTGCATTGAGATGCGCGTCCTGGAAACGGCAAGCCTCGGTTGCCGCTTCACATTGCCACTCACAGCAAAATAATGAACTCTTCACGCGCAAAGATAATAACAGCAGAGGCTACGCGCAACATGTGAAATAATCAAACCAATAAGTCTAAAAACAGCTGTTGCCTTTTCCGAGCATGCGTCAGTGTAACAAATCAACGTGAGAATAACAAATTGATCAGAAATCTGGGGGGCCTACATGTTAATCAGGAGGCCTAGGCCCCCTCAGCCCATGCAGATAAACCACTAAAATCCCCTATATAATTCAGGCAACACCATAGGCTAAAAAGAATAAATGAGTCTTCAAGCTAGATTTAAATGTGTCCAATGTGGGGGAGGATCTCACAACAACTGGAAGCGCATTTCATAGGAGCCGCAACTGCAAAAGCTCGGTCACCCTTCGTCTTTAAACAGGACCGAGGAACAGAAAGAAGCAATTGGTTACATGAACGGAGAGATCTTGGAACAGAATAAGGTTGAAGAAGACTGTACTGTTTTGCTAGCCTGTGCAAAGCTTTATAAACACAGCAGAACCTTGAAATCAACTCTGTATCTGCCTGGTAGCCAATGTAAGGAAGTGAGAACAGGAGTGATTGGAAAAGTGTTTGGAAAGATGTTTGGCGCGTGTTGATTTTATCATATGAATCTTACAAGTGCCTCAAATTCACAGCCCTTCCAAAGATGGAGCAGCATTCACTGCAAACCAATTGATCCGCTCTGATCTCAGTGAATTTGCGATTTCACAGTCGCACTAAGCCAAATCGTGATTTCGGTTAATGGTGCAGGCCGAGAATAACCTCACAAAAACAAGCACCGAACAAACCTGTATCACACACATGCTGCTGTGGTAAATTTATTCATCAGACAGACCAATTTTTCCATAGCACGTTCAACATGTATGTCACAATGTACACCCCTGTGTATACGTGTTTGTTTTGTTTTGTTTCAATTATTTTTTATGTTTTTTTTCTCAATTATATTATTTACTACCGTTCAAAAGTTTGGGATCAGTAATACATTTTTAAAATAAATTAATATATTTATTAATCAAGGATGCATCAAATCGAGCAAAAGTGACAGCACAACTGTTTTCAAAATTAATAATAAAAAGAAATGTTTTTTGAGCACTAAAAACAGCATATTCAAACAATTTCTGAAGGATCGTGTGACACTGAAAAAAATTCAGCTTTACCATCACAGGAATAAATTACAATTTAAAATATATTAAAATAGAACAGTTATTGTTTATTGTAACAATGTTACACAATATTACTCTTTTTACTGTATTTTTGATCAAATAAATACAGCCTTGGTGAGTACAAGAAAACAATTAAAAAATCTTACAAACCCCAAATTACTGTAGTAGTGTATCATATTTATTAATGTAAACAGTAGGGGTGTAACGGTACACAGAAGTCACGATTCGGTACGTACCTCAGGTTTGAGGTCACGGTTCGATATGTGTTTGGTACAACAGGAAAAAGCAACACATCCAAAATACTAGGTTTCTTTTAATTTATTTTGAACAGACAGTGGTGCAAATTACAGTTTGTTCCACCTAGGTATTTAGTCCCCTTGAGATAGTTGGTACAGTACAGCCAATATATATTTACATTTTTAAATATTAAGTTTTTTCAAGCAATTATTGAAATATGAGCAAGAAGGAGAAAAAAAGCCTACTTCACCTTTCCACGAGGAGAGTGAAGTGGCACCTGAGGCTTCCCATTTCCAGGACACGCATATTTCATCATTTGACTATAGTAGTGAGACTTCGACGACACAAATCGGCACAATGCCAAATGATCTTGTCTCATTATAACAGCGGAAACATCTTAAAATATTTCACCATTTATGGTCATACAGATAAGAGTAAGACATCATTCGAAACTGTAAAGGATTTTTATTAGTGTACACTCACAAAAACAAAACATGCGCTTTCTGCCATCCCATCCAATTTCCTTTTTTTTTTTTTTTTGTGAAGTTAGAGGAGCGTGTGACAAAAATCAATCAAAATTCGGCGTATAGGCTATTAGTAAGCTCTTGGGCGCCTTCTGAACTTTCCAATGGCAAATGACCATTCTTGTTTTGGGTTGGTGCATATATCGTCTCTTTTTCTTTTGCTCTTTTTCCTGTTGTAGCAGTTAGCAAACAGCGCTGCATTACTGCGTACGCGCCCTTCTGGATTGGAGTGTGGAACACCTTTGATTGACTGTATTCGTCATTGACTGTATGCACCATACTGCGACATCTGTACCGTGACGGTTCGGGACGAATACACGTACCGTTACACCCTTAGTAAATAGTAATGTATAAATAAAAATAAATAACGTAAAAGGGATACATTCAATAATGATTACTATAACATTGGTCATATATATTCAACATGGCCCATCCACAGTACTGTAAATAAGCCTTGCTAGGGACCTTCAGAACAATACAGATTTATTGTTGCCATATAGCTTTGAAAGTGATATGGAGACAGATGATGAGTAACCATAGAACTGGAAACGAGATTAAACACTTGTGAGGGGGGTCTCTGTGGAATAAGGGTCAAGATCGAAAGACAGGATTAAAGAAGAGAGGCCAGTGTGACTGGACCTTGCTGTAAATTCAATCAGATTGTCCTCATGAAATCTGGTGGCTGATCTTTACTCAGCTGTCCTTCACAAAAAGGACAAGCCATTTCAGTCACAAGCCTATAAGATACACTTCTGAAGCTTTGAAGATACATTTTCCTTTTTATAGATGGATAACTGCATAACAAAGCTCAGCATTTTAGAGACAGATTTTCAGTGGAAAGTGTGAGTAGTGCTCACACCTGTCTCACCTTTGAAAGACTCAACTGTTGTTGGTGGGTCGTTGTTTTGGTTGATTTCTAGGTCCTTGCTTACTGGACCAAGTCAAAAGAGCCATCAAATCTCGATGATAAGCACCATGAAAGATTGTTTTGAAAGTGCAGCAGAGTCAGTCTTTACACTCTGCAGGAAGTCATCTTACAAATGGTTTACTTACAGCTGTCTCTGCATATTAAACTGGGATAGAAGAAAGCAACTTAACATCAAAATGATGCATTTTACCTTTGAAAAAAAAGCTGTCGCACAGGTTTCTGCAGCCCACTGATCGTACAGGCTCACTGTCTTGAGTTAAAAAAACAAGGTCTTTCAGTTTGTGTAGAAGAGATGAGTCAGTGATGGTCTGTTATTGCCTTTGAGGTTAGCAATAGCCTACGGTCCTTGCAATATTCCCCACAAGTCTCAGCTACCATATTGCACCTTTATTCTGTTAATATCTTTAAATCTTCTTCTTTTCTTTGTTTTGCTCTGCCTGTTAGCCTTGTTTGAATCCCACCTGACTTTGTTGAATAATCTCCTGAGTGTAGCAGTCTATAGTCTCGAGTCTAGACTATAGATGTATTTTATATGAAGGTCCACTCCTAAACCTAACCGTCAATGCGGCATAAGCAGATCGTATGAAAATGCACGAATGAGATCACACAAATTGATACAAATTAGCCACCAATTTGCCAAAACACAAATGAGTTACAAATTGTCATGAGATTGTGTTGAAAGAACCATTTCACGGAAAAGAATTGAACTGAACAGAATTGAACAATTTAGCCTGCTAGGTCAGAATGTTTTTCCACCTAAATTTGGTTCTAATTTCAGACAGATGACACCGTTCTGTCATAGGCGTAATTTGCGGGTGGGACGGGTGGAACATGTCCCAACCACTTTTTGCCAGGGTCGATATTCTCACTACCACTTTTTGAAACAACGAGCGCTTCAATCTATCGCTTAACATTGTTGCGGCCGGAGACTCTATTCGTTCAGGTGAAATCACAAAACAAAATGCACATAAACGTCACAGATGAACATCTTTGGTTTTAATGAGAAAAATAAATAAATAAATTACACAAGGGTAGATTAGAACCCAGAACCTCTGGCACACTGAACAAAAATTCTACCCCTAGTCCATCAGGAAAATCCAATACTAGATGCAGATCAAAGTATTTATTGGCTAATGTAAATACTCTCTAGACTAACAATATATTGTCTTATAGTAGATGTAAGGACGAAACATATTAAACATGAGGTCTATGTCAATAAATTTTGTGCATTTATTATTGTAATAATACAATTACAATACAATTCTTTGTTATCAGTAGTGTGGAAATGGATGAAGCACAGCCAACCCAACCTCATGAGAAAATGCACTGTAACTATTTTACAAGGTGGCAATTTCGTATGAATTCGAAAGATGTGATTTGGACAAAAAAGTAAAAAAGATTTTAGAAAAAAAAAAAAAAAAAAAAAAAAAGCATGAAGGTCCTCCCCTAAACCCACCCTTAACCTTAACCATCAATGGGGCATAAACAGATTGTACAAAAAGGTACGAATGAGATATATTTAGAGAAAATATTTACAAATTGCCATGAAATGCTCACTGCTCACTCAGCCTAAAGTCACAAACCAATCAGCTTTCTGTTGGTCAGTGCAGCAAATTTGCATAACCAACTGAACCCGATGCGAAATCTGGATGGGGGAATCTTTCACCCTTAAGTGAAATTCCCAATTCCTATTGAAATTATGTATTTCACCTTTGCAAATTCTCTAAATTTGTTGAATGTGAATTCACCTTAAAAAATCCGGATTTTGCAGGTGTCGCTTCAGTACCAGCTTCAGCTACTGGGAGCGATTACGAAATTCAACAACTATTACCAATTTCCTGTCACTGATTTTACAATGAGATCAGTCTAATTTTACCAAACTATGATTTTTTTTTAATTTATTGTTTTTTATATCATATTAATCAATTAATAGCATGTTATCAATTCAAAACAGCAAAAAAATGTTGAGTAGTTTGCATCACTGGATATTACTGTCAGTCGCTGAATATTTCAATCATAAAACAGTCGTCAAATATTAAATGTTTAGCTACAGTACTTACTCGCCACATACTCCTTCACTGCTAAATCGAAAGCGTAGCATTGGAATTCGCACTCGTCTTCTGTGAACAGTAAAGCCCCGCCTTCTTTGATTTGATTGGCCAGCTCACTCATTTTGACAGTGATGAGCGCTGTTAGACCGCTGAGACAGACCAGCCTAAAAATGTAACTTAAAATTTTTTTGGGGGGGGTTGCAATTTGGCCATTTCTAATTATTGGGGGAGGGACTTGTCCCCCTCAATGTCTATGGTGGTTACAGCCCTTGACCAACTGATTAATTTTCACTTTATTCTCAGTAAAACATTTCCCTGTAAAAACAATAGAATCATTTCAGTATCCATTAAAAAATGACTAAAAAATAATAAAATATATTCTAGTTGTTGTCAATAATCTGTAATCTTATTATGGTTAAAACCAGCAAATGCAGACATTTGTTTTACTAGCTAGCTGTGCTACTGTTTTTACCCACCACCTTTTACAGAGAATATTTTGATGGATGCATCAGTTTTAGTTTGTGTAAGCTGTGCTTTGCTTATTCATTTCCCTTTTGTTATTCGCTGTGTCAGACACCTGCATGGCAAGTGTATACACGAGCGAGCGTGAGGGATAGTGCTTTAACAGACACGTCTTTCACTCAGATTACTCTCCTCTGTGGAATACTCCGGAAAGCATCTGGCCGAGTCAGATAGGCAGTTGTACAAGACACAGAACCTGGCAGCCTCCAAAATGAGGGTCAGTTTCCCACTGAGACTTATCATAGACTCATTCTTTATTTCTGACATGCATAAAGAAATGGGAAAGAGGGCGACGGGAGGTGTATTATCTTGCGCATTAGGCTGACTGAAAAAACGAGAGGGTGCATCACAAACAGAAAAAGGGCATCCTGTCACCGTCCTGGATCGGTGTCTGGCACTGGATGTTCTGTCTAGTGAATATTTAGATTGAGGTTAGCAATAGAAAGCTAAACACATTTCCCTTGAATCTTGTTGTTGTGAGATCTTGTGGCAATGCATTGCAATGAAAATGGTCATTAATTTGGCCTGTGATGAGGCATTTCTTAACCTTTTGGCACTGTATTTCACACCCACAGCAGATTTAATTTTCCGCATTTCCATCTGCACATTATATAAGATCTTGATCTTGCTGGGAGTAATTTATAAACATATAGGCATAGGCCTTGGGTGAACTGACTGCAGAGTAAAGCTATAAAGTATAAGTGGAGAGGGCATGTGTCCAGAGAATTTATTTTCACCGAGGTCGTCTCAGTGCAGGCTAGTTTTGAGAGATGTGTGGATGCAATTTAAAGGGAAACATTTTATATTGTTAGATGAACTCTAATTATAATTCAATATAAACCTTTTATCCCACACTACTTGTGTTTATTTAAACAAAAAGAGTATATTCTAGTTGTTGTCAATAATCTGTAAGTAATCCAAAACAATATAGGTTAAAGTAGCCTGGATAGTGTTGGAATAGCGTTGGTTTTGGGAAAAAGAAGATGATCCTAGATCAGCAGTTATGGGTTGTATTATCCTAAATATAATCATAGCAGAGTGAACTGAGAATGTCCTGACTAAGTTAAAGGGTTAGTTCACCCAAAAATGAAAATTCTGTCATTAATTACCCATCCCTCATGTCGTTCCACACCTGTAAGATCTTTGTTCATCTTCAGAACACAAATTAAGATATTTTTTGATAAAATCCAATGGCTCAGTGAGGCCTGCATTGAAAGCAAGTTAATTTACACTTTCAAACACCAAGAAAGGTACTAAAGTTATATTTAAAACAGTTAATGTGAATACAGCGGTTCAACCTTAATGTTATGAAGCGACGAGAGTACTTTTTGTGCACCAAAAAACAAAATAACGACTTTATTCAACAATATCTAGTGATGGGCGATTTCAAAACACTGCTTCATGAAGCTTCGAAGCTTTGCGAATCTTTTGTTTCGAATCAGTGGTTCAGAGCTCCAAAGTCATGTGATTTCAGCAAACAAGGCTTCTTTACGTCATAAGGGTTTCGAAATTTCAATGGTTCACGTGACTTTGGCAGATTGAAACGTGCTCCAAACAACTGATTCGAAACAAAATATTCATAAAGCTTCGAAGCTTCAGGAAGCAGTGTTTTGAGATCGCCCATCACTATTGTTGAATAAAGTCGTTATTTTTTTTATTTGTATTTTTTTGGCGCACAAAAAGTTTTCTCGTCGCTTCATAACATAAAGGTTGAACCACTGTAGTCATATGAACTGTTTTAAATATGTCTTTAGTAGCTTTGAGCATTTAAAAGTGTAAATTATCAAAAATATCTTAATTTGTGTTCCGAAGATGAACGAAGGTCTTACGGGTGTGGAATGACATGAGGGTAATTAATGACAGAATTTTCATTTTTGAGTGAACTAATCCTTTAAGGTAATTATTATGTTAAATTTCAACTGATTATAATTGGGTGTTTCTTCAACTTTGGGCACTTTTATGTCCTAGGGGTTGATTTTTATTAAACTAGATTTCTGCTTTTGTTATTTTTGTCATATGAAGACCACATAAAATAAGATTGTACCGATTTTATTGATTTACCTTTGCCCCAGACCTTGACTTTTAATATCACTTGAGTATTTTTATGTGCATAATTTCTAGTCGAGCTATAATGTCAAATTTATGCCAAATTGTGTAATTACTTAACTGTATGTATAAATAAAATACCGTTTAAAAGTTTGGAGTCAGTAAGATTTTTAAATGTTTTTTGAAAGAAATCTCATATTGTTACCAAGGCTGAATTTATTTAATCAAAAATATGTTAAAATACAGTAATTTTGTGAAATATTGTTACAATTTAATTTTTTCCCCCCTTTTTTTTTAATATATTTTAAAATGTAATTTATTTCTGTGATGCAAAGCTGAATTTTCAGCATCATTACTTCAGTTTTCAGTGTCACATGGTCCTTCAGAAATCTGCTTAATGTTTTGTGAAAAACCTGTTACATTTTTTTCTGGATTGTTTGGATGAATAGAAAGTTGAAAGAGCATTTATTTGAAATAGCAATCTTATGTAACATTATGAATGTATTTACTTTTTAGTTTCTTTCAAAAATAAGTTTAAAAAATGGTATGAGAGAGAATGTATTGAATAGTCTACTATATGATATCGATAACTTGACTTGTCCACCCTGTTATGCATGGCTCATCAATATTTTAATAATGGACGCATTTCAGTAATGTGTCAATCAATAGTTTAAAATGTTTAATTGAGCTTGACTTGTATGACTTTCGAAAACTTTAACATGTATTTTTTTATGATGAAATGTAGAGACACTTTTCAAAGGTTTCAAAGCCCAAAAGGCATCAAAATGTAGGAATAATCCTATTCCATGTAAAATTCCCTCTAGTATTCCCATCTGTATTCAGACCATGTCTGTGACCAGGAGAAGACTAAGCTTTCCCCAGCTTTACACACTCTCCTCCTATGCATATAATAAAACATGCTCCAGTCTAATAATGAGCAAAAACTTGTTCACTTACCGATAGGTCTAATATTTTTAAAATATAATTTATTTTCTTAAAAAAAAAAAAAAAATACTCTGTTTTGTCCATTAAACTTTCAGTATCTACCATAATTTGTATTCATGTTTAACTAAGAGTGTGAAACACTGATTTCAGACTCACTAGACATATTATTAAGACCCAGATGGCCTTCTATACAGTATTGTGTTCTCTGAAGCTTTTCTGCCTGATTTTGCAAGCACTCGAAGTAATCATGCTGATCCAACATATTTAACGCTAGGAAGATCAGCTCATCACAAAGTCTCAATGCACTAATACACATATGGCTTTCTTGCAACTCTTTCAGTAGTAACAATCGACAGCTTCACGGCACTGTATTCCATAACCGCACATCGAGAGTCAGTAATCAAATCAACCTGGGCCACAGGAATGATTAATTCCCCAGCAATCCATTGCTGATTTGTAAAAACCTCAATCACATTGGCATGCATTTAAATCTGTATTTGCTCATAAATACACTTGGGTCATTTGAGCTGCCTCTTTACTTATTCAGGATAACAACGGGTCTGTATTTATATCATGCTGCTGTACAAACAACATAATCTCACTACTGAGGTTTATATTCTCGCAAGAACCGGCATGAAACGGAAGTTGCGATAGTCCTTTCTTCCCTATTGTGGCTTATATCAGAGTGAAACAGCTTCTCAAATGAGAAAAAAAAAAAAAAAAAAAAAGTAGGCCAGGACTTGATTTTGTCCATGGGGAATTGAGTGGATGGCTGGATGGTTGTGGTTTGCTATTGGTCAACCTCATGTGAGTGACAGGTTGTCCCGCCCTCATGCCAGTAAACACGTCATCAGAGAAGAGAAGAGAAGAGAAGAGAGGTTTAACACATCTTTAATATGAAAACAATTGATTACAATTACATTACATTCTTAATTATATAAATAATACAATAAAAAAAATGCCATTCATCAAATATTAAAAATTTACCACAAGTTGCTCTTCATATATCCTACACAACATGTCTCCTATACACCATTTTTCCTTAAAAGTTATCAAATCTCCCACCAATTCATAGTAAGCAAATTCAATCTTTAATCTGCTTGCAATTAAACCTTTCATCATCCCTTCAGGGTTCACTGCACCTACACCCAATAATTTATTTTTTCCTGTTTTCCAAATTGACAATTTCGCAGTACCCAAAACATAATTTAAAAGACACAATATTAACTTTTTTGAGACTTTGTATTTTACACTTCCAATAAAACTACATTCAGAGAAATCTTCACCCAACCCTCTAAACCATTCTGTTAACAGTGTAAATAGCCCTTCTAAACGTTCACAATGCAGAAAAAGATGTTCAATAGTTTCTTCTTCACCACAGAAATTACATTCTCCCCCTACTGCTGGATTAAGGTGAGACACATATCTGTTTGTAGCTATTGCACAATTAATTATTCGCCATTGCAGATCTCCAGTTCGCTTTTCTGATGGATATTTATACAGGATCCTCCATTGATCTCGCAAGGGAAAACACGTCCCGAACCACCTTGTCCACCTCGATGGTTGCCGCTCTTTTAATGCCTCTTTATGAACAGTTTTCACACATACTTTGTATATCACTTTCTTAGGCATTTCTTTAAATGTCCATATCTCAAGATTCTCAGGTACTTCTAAAAATGATTCATTTTGCAAGTCTTCAGATTCATGAACAGGAAAGATCGACAGTTTTTGGTGAATAAAGTCAATCTGTTCATTCACATTACTCTGAATCACTTGTCTGTAATGTCCTGGCAATGAAGTTTGAACTTCTTCTAAAACTCTTGTTGCCAAGCGTTTAGAACGTAATCCAGTTAATTCCATTACCTCCTCCAGAGACTTCCAACCATCATGATTCATCAGGTCCCGTAATTTTGTGCACTTGTTCCTCAACATATTAGTTTGGATACTTTTTGAAGATATCAGCACACCTTGAATCACTGGATTGTAGAGAATTGGCTCTTCCATAACCCAGTATTTAGAAACCTCAAGTTCTCTTTTAATATTGAACGTCTTTTTCCATTCTTGTAACACGGTATAATAAAATGGAGTACTCTTTGTTAAGTCCACTTCTTGAAGTTTTATCCAGAAGAGCTGTACATCATAATTTAATCCACCAATTCTCCTCAAAATCGCACTTGCAGTCTGGTTCCACATCAAGTCTGTTCGATATATAATTCTCTGCGCAGTTTGGAGACGAAAAGCTTCAATCTTACTCCTTATGTCCATCAGACCATGCCCTCCCTCACAAGGAGGTAAAAACAATTGTGCAGCTCTAACCCAGTGCTTACCGTTCCAAAAAAAGTCTATCAGTCTTTTTTGTATATTGGAAATTAGGCTTTCTGGTGGCTCAATTACCATTAACCTGTGCCACAAGGTAGAGGCAGCAAGATTATTTGCAACCAAAACTCTCCCTTTGTAAGATAATTGTGGCAATAGCCAATTCCACCGAGACAATCGTGCCTCAACCTTTTCCAGCAGTCCTTCCCAATTTTTTCCTTGAAACTTAGAGGTACCTAAAAAGACTCCTAAAACTTTGAGACCTTCACTCTCCCATGTTAAGCCTCCTGGTAACACTGGTAACCCTTCACATACCCATTGACCTACTGCAAAACCTACACTTTTATTCCAATTGACTTTGGCAGTAGATGCATTCGCATACATTTCCAAACAATTTTTTAGGCCATTTATATCCTCTTGTCCATTTAAGAACACTGTTACATCATCCGCATATGCAGACAATACAATTTTATTGCATCTGACTTGATTTGGTATTGTATAGCCTATAAGGTTTTCCCTTATTCTTTTCAATAATGGCTCAATAGCAATAACATATAGCTGACCGGAAAGTGGGCAACCTTGCCTGATTCCTCTCTTCACAGGAATTGGAGCACTCAACCCTCCTCCCACCTTCACCAAAACAGAGACATTGCAATATAACAATTTCACCCAAGAAATAAAATTTTCTCCAAATCCAAAAGCTAAAAGACTCAGCGATAGGACTGCTCTTCGACAGCTACCTGGCAGAATGCCGATTTCAAAGCACTCTTTTGCCACTTCAAGGAAGTCCTCTCCTATAATGTTCCAAAAATGACGATAAAATTCTGTAGTGAGCCCATCAATTCCAGGTGAACGTCCCAGAGAAAGCTTTTTAACTGCATTTGTGAGTTCTTCAAGACTAATATCACAGTCCATAGTCTTTTTCTGCTCATTTTGCAATTTTGACAAATCCTTAAACAATTCATCAGCACTCTTATCATCACAATATTCTGATTTAAAAAGCTCAGAATAAAATTCCACTGCAATACTCCTCATTTCCTTTGGGTTGTCTGTTATTGTTCCATCTGAACGCTTCAAATGAAGCATAAGATTTTGTTTTACAACATTTCTCTCCAAATTAAAGAAAAAAGCTGTAGGAGCATCCATTTCTTTAACTGAACAATAACGTGACCTTATCAAAGTACTTTTAGTCTGTTCTTGCAATAAATATTTCAGTTCCAACTTTTTTTTCCTAATACTAGTACTTTGCATACACCCACTTTCGTTTATTAACTTTTTCTCCATTTCTTCTATTTCACTTTGCAGTTTCTGAAATGCATTTTTAATTCTGGATCTCATTTGAAACTCATAATTTTGACAAAAAGTTCTTATGTGTGTTTTTCCAACCTCCCACCATTGACTCTTATTTTCAAAAATATCTTTTTGTAACTTCCACTCCTTCCATAAAGAGACAAATCTCTCACAAAAAAGTGTATCATACAATAGTTTTTTGTTAAAATGCCAGTAATAATGAGCTCTAGAAGTTATTTTTTTGTTTACATCAATTGTCACCATATGATGATCAGAAAACCCACTAGGAGTAATAGCAGCTTCAATCACTCTATTGTTAAAACACTTACTTAAATAAATCCTGTCCAGTCTGGCTCCTTTAACTTCATTATCACCCATTTTAATCCATGTATACTGTTTCATCTGATTATTTCTATTCCTCCATACATCATTCAATTCATACTCTTTGACCAGATCAGACAGTACCAGACCTGACTGAAAATGAGGCTCTTCTCCAGTTCTGTCCAACTTAAAATTTTCAGTACAGTTCCAATCTCCAGCCATCACTATACACAAATCTTTATCACACTGTAGTAAATACCTCTTAATCTTTAAAAATAGTTCAACACGTTCTACACCAATATTAGGAGCATATACATTTATAAATAGAAATTGTATACCTTCAATTTGTGCATTAACACATAAAATCCTTCCATTTTCTACTTCATCTACCCCTTTAATATCAACAGTCAACTTATTAGAAAAAAGAATAGCAACTCCTGCACTTAAATTTGAACCATGACTAAGAGCATATTTTCCTTCCCACCATAATCCCCATTCTATTTCATTTGATTTATCAGAATGAGTTTCTTGTAACATCACAATGTCAATATTTCTAATTTCCATATACTCTGCCAATACTACTCTTCTAGTCTGATCTCTTGCTCCATTTATATTAAGAGAGCCTATTCTTATGAGCCCCATATCAACAAATGAAGAGAGGATAGCAAGGATCAAATAGAAACAGTAAAGAACAGACACCAAGTGCAACTGAGACATTTTTCTTAATTATTTAAAAGACGTAACTTTACGTTTTCGCACTTTTGTAAGCATCTTTTTTAATCGAAATCTTTTTTTCTCATTTAGAACATCCAAACCAACACTACGTTGTAGCTTCATCACAGATTTCACAAACTTTTCAACATCAGGGAAAAAAATCCTCTATGTCTACAGCTTTTCCAAATGTTTCATCCAAAAAATCATTTATCTCCTGAAGAGAATAATATTGTCCGTCCTCTACTTGTGATCCAGTTTCAGAAATACCTGACATTTGGGAGAGTGTATCCTCATCTCTCAACTCTACCCTATTATCGTCATCTGGTATCTCAACTGTCTGCGTTTTTGGATTTTGTAACATCTCATGACTCAACATTACAGTCTCACTCATACTTTCAACCTCAGCACTCAAAACCTTTCCTTCCACAGTTCTGTCTACCTCTACAGACCGACTTTGTTCCTCTACTACTTTTCCTTGGTCTTCTAAATCTCCATCCACATTCTTATTTAGCCGCACCATGCCCTCTTCTGATGAACTCAAACTTTTTACCACTTCAACTTCTTCAACAGCTCTTTCCTTAATCTGTTCATTCTCATCACGCACTATAAGTTCAACTGTATCAACCCCACTCGTGCTTGCTTGGGCCTTATGAGGACAACCAACCTGTTTATGGCCAATATCGCCACATTCAAAACATTTCATTACGCCAGCAGTAGCATAGACCATAAAGGACTTACCGTCATTCCAAACACGAAACGATATGTCCAGCGTTGATTCCTTTAGAAACATGAAAACTTGCCTCCTGAACGACATTACATGCTTTAAAGCTGCATTCTTGCAGCCTAGCGATACGGTTTTGATTGGACTAGCAATCTTACCATACCGAACGAGTTCCCGTTCAATAACATCATCGGAAATAAAAGGCGGTACATTTGAAATAGTGACTTCAGTTGTTAGCGTGGCCAAAGGAAAAACTGAACAAAAAGTTCCGTTTATCACTATTCCGCTATCAATTAGTCGAGCAACTAGTGGTTCTTCTCTAAGAAAAACAACTATTGCTTTATTCATTCTTGATGCCGAGGCTATATTTTCACAACCGACCTGTTCGCCTACCGCTAACAGCACGCTCTCCACCGTGACTCCCTGCTCCGGCACGCACCTAACTCCATGGCGAAGTGAAACAGATGGCGCACGCTCACCTGGGAGCGACGCCATCCTCACACTTGCCGTCTAGTTCCAAATCCAAACGAAAATATCAATCCTTAAAAAATATATATATATATAAATTCACAATTAAATAACCAAGAAAAATAGAAAGGAAAAAGAAAAAGAAAAGAAAAAAAAAAAAAAAAGAAAATTTAAGTGGACAGTCTAAGACGCTCGTTCTTCCCCACCACACCCTCCACCACTCTCCTACATCTCGCGAGAAGAGAAGAGAAGAGAAGTCACTGCAAGAGGGAGGGGAAGTTATTTTGATTAAAGATTAACATGGCACATGAATTTTTAAAAAAAATATGATGTACATGGATATGCATTTATAACAAATACTACAATATTCCATAAAAACATACGAATTGTCGTTTTTGATTTCATGGTGACTCTAATCATTAACCACCCACAGGCCAGTTTAGTAAGATGGAAAGCAATCCATTGGTTGGTTAGTTGGTCTGTTGGTTGGATTGATTGACTGATTGATTCCATGAGAATCAAAGTCATTGTGTTGATTCTGCTAGCGTCATGCTTTACTATTTGAAGCTAAAGGAAATGCGCAAAAATATAATCCCAGATTCTCAATGTTGTCTGTAATTTAAAAAAAAAAAAAAAAATCATATTAAAGTGTACATTTAAGTACACAACACATTAACAAATACAGATTGGTTTGCGAGACAATCAAAACCCAATATCATTATTAGGTTTTACCTGCTACACACAGTTTTTAATCAAACGTAGACGTAAGTTAGGTGTACAGAGATACATGACCTGAATGTACTGTTTCAGAATGAGGTTCCAGTTGTTCCTCGTTGTAAGAATAGCAGTCTGTCTTATATAACCACTGGTAATTGCCATGATCCCTCCAGGGTTTTACAGGTTCACTAATAAAAGAGAGAAGAAATTAAATAGGAGATGCTAATAAGCCCTCCATTTCGGAGGTTTACAATTCATGAAATGTGCTCTCTGAACCACAGAGCACCTGATAAGCTCATTTGAGGCTGCATTAGCGGCTGCGTCTTTGCGCTGTGTATCTCAATTCGTTAATCCTAATATCCTTAAATGCAGCCATATTGCTCATTCACCATGTTGATCTGTTGTTGTAAATGGCATTTCCCTATTTCCCCTTATTTGTAAAGCCATATTGAGGTGTAACATGTTTTTTGGCTCCTTTGGACATAAAATATGTCAATTTAATACATTATAAACACATACAGTGGTTGGACAATGAAACTGAAACATCTGGTTTTAGACTACAATAGTTCATTAGTATGGTGTAGAACCTCCTTTTGAGGCCAATACAGTGTAATTTTTTTCCTTTTGGAAAGTCCTTCACAGTGGTCTGGGGGATTTTGAGCCATTCCTCTTCCAGAACAGTGACCAGGTCACTATATGATGTTGGTGGAGGAAAACGTTTTCTGACTTGCTTCTTTAAAATACCCCAAAGTGGCTCAAAAATATTTAGATCTGGTGGCTGTGCAGGCCATGGGAGATGTTCAACTTCACTTTCATGTTCATCAAACCATTCTGTCACAAGTCTTGCTGTGTGTATTTGTGCATTATCATGCTGATACATGGCAGGCACCCCCTTCAGGGTACAATGTTTGAACCATTAAGTGCACATGGTCTTTCAGAATGGTTCAGTAGTCCTTGGCAATGACGCAGTAGGGAGTGCCATGATAATGCAGCACAAATCATCACTGATCCACCCCGTGCTTCAATCTGGCCAATCAACAGTCCAGGTATTAAAGGATTAGTCCACTTTCAAATAAAAAATTCCTGATAACTTACTCACCCCCATGTCATCCAAGATGTGCCAGTTCCATTTTTTCCGTAAGTTGAATAGGGAAGGCGTAGGACATTTAACGTAAGCTTTTTGAAGAATACGGAATCGCATTCTGGTGGAAGCACTTGTGATGCGATCATTTGTGCATGTAAGCATATACATTTTGATTTTTTTTAGAAAATGACCGATCGTTTCGCTAGATAAGACCCTTATTCCTCATCTGGTATCGTTTAAAGCCCTTTGAACCTGCACTGAAACTGTCATTTTGACCTTCAACCGTTTGGAGACCATTGAAGTCCACTATAAGCAGAATAATCCTGGAATGTTTTCATTAAAAACCTTAATTTCTTTTCGACAGAAGAAAGAAGGACATGGACATCTTGGATGACATGGGGGTGAGTAAGTTATCAGGAATTTTTTATTTGAAAGTGAACTATTCCTTTAAGCCTCTTTGGGGTTTCTCCACACCGTAACTCCCACGGATGTGGGAAAGACAGTGAAGGTGGACTCATCAGAGAACAATACATGTTTCACATTGTCCATAGCCCAAGATTTGCACCATTGGCACCAATGAAGCACGGCTGGCACCAATGAAACTGTCATTTGGCATTGCCACAAGTGACCAAAATTTTTGGCTATAGCATCCTGACCATGAATATTGCCTCTGTGGAGCTCCCGACACATGATGTTTTATTAACAAATTTCAGGAGGAACACATTCAAATGATCTGACAAATCATCACATTATTCCAACCAGCAGTCAGCATATACCAGCATATATACGCGACAAATAAACAGAAGGCGATTTAATTCTGTGCGCATTTAATTCTGCAGTGAGTTGGGCAGCTGTGAATTTTTTTTTTTTTTTTGGTACAATCTGGGTTAGTACCCTGACATCAATTTCAGGCAGCTTCCTCTTGTGTCGACAGTTACTCCTGTTGTATGTGGTTCGTCCTATATGGTGGTATGTCGACATTACTCTGGATACCGTGGCTCTCGATACACCACAAAGCCTTGTTGTCCTGGTCACAGATGAGCCAGCGAGATGCCCACCAACAATTTGTCCTCTTTGAACTCTTATATGTCTTCCATTATGTTGTGTGGATTGCAATATTTTATGTACAGCTGTGCTATTGCTCTGCTAATTCAACCTTCACACTCTGCTTTTACTAATGGAATGTAAAACCAGTGAAGATTGGACACCAGGCTGCACATATATAGGCGTGAAACCTCCAACACTATATTGGCAAGTGTTTCAGTTTCATCGTCCAAAGATCATGTGACACTGAAGACTGGAGACATGGCTGCTGAAAATTCAGCTTTGCATCAAAGAAATAAATCACATTTTAAAATATATTGAAACAGTTAACAGGTATTTTAAATTGTAATAGTTCAATTTAAGGAGTAAAAAAACTTAATTCATCCAGACAGATAGATGGCAGTATAAAGTCAAGTACACTGGGATGAAGAGGAGAGAGAACATACTGAGCACATCTTATTCATAACCATTATTTGGAATGCGTGCCTAGCTATAGTTTATGTTTGTAATCCACTGCGTTTATCTATCATTTCACAATTTATACATGCCTGCATGTGGCGAATTCACCTCAAGCCACACATGGCAAATAGCAGTAAACCTCACCTCAGTGAGCATCAATGAGTCTACTTATGCTGCTTGCTCCACCTAGGAAGCCACCATTTTGCTTTGGCCTCATTCTCTCCTGCTTTAATGCTACAGTGATTTCACAACACGGCGAAAATGATTGAGACCAGCCGAAACCTCTTATCCTGCTGCAGAAGTCATGTTGCGCTTGATATGACTCGGTGACCTGAGAAAATTTCCCCCTGCAAATGTGCAAGAGCACCGTCTGACTTAATACGGTACATGAATGACAAAATCTCTCTCTGCTGTTTTCACGAGTCATGGGAGTCTGGCCTGAGGAGACGCGCTAGATTATTTTGTCCTTTGGCATAACGGTCCCCTTGCATTGTAATCACTTTCCTGCTCGGTAATTGAATGTAATTAGAAATCTGTGTCTATTATGAGTAAAAATAGCAGGTATTGCTGAAAGGCAGTGCCTTTCCATCTGTCTTAACATTAGTGAAATCCTCATAGCCAGTTTGTGGTTTACATGCCGAAGACATTAACATTATGAGGATAATTTAACCTTTATGTAACCCTTCGCCTTCTGTTTATTTGTCAAGCCTGCAAGCATGATAAAATGAGTAGATATTGTGTTTTGGAGATATGTAAAATGTGTCATCAACTCAACAGAATGACTCTTCATAATGTGAACAAAATGCAAATGCAGAATTCTGCTAATGTAAAGTTCAGCGCTGCCTGGGAGGCCCCACATTATATTTCATATCAAAATCGTTTGTTTTTAATACATGTCTTGAGTGAAATCACAATTATTGTAAAAGGTAACAACTATCTATCTATCTATCTATCTATCTATCTTTGTTTTTACCTTTTATAATGTACTGTACTGACAATCACCCTAATAACTCTGGTGGTAAAGAAAAAGCCACATGATGAATCAAAATCACAGCTATCATTTCCACAACTGAGGTAAATACTGCCGTCTTCTTACAATTATGATAATTTTTTTTTTACAGTGTAACACTGGCTCAGCCAATGGTGTGAGTTGGGGGTGGGGTTATCTGTTTGTCCAATCAGTTGTATGCTTATAAGTATCTAAGTGTGGGGGAATTTTTCTGTTAGCTACTGGAGGCCCAGGTCAGCAGAATGACACAGTTACAGATGACAAGCACGCTGTTATTTCAAAAAATGAGTGTCTGCCAATCACACTGCATGGCCGAACCTAACTGTAGTGTGAAATTCAATCAGAGAAGCCCATCAGTAACAGCAGTTTTCCATTGAGGGGGCCGTATTGACCCATTGTCGCTGAAGGACTGAAACATGACATGACGGAGAGGTCTTAACATGTATCTGTACTGAGCGCACATTATTGATAGCCTCCTCTCGTTTAATCCGGCACACATTGACAATCTCTTTGCTTAGCATCAGTAGGTGGGTGTAGGTGTCTCATTCATAATAGTCTGTGCTCGGAAAGTAAACATGCTCGTTGACAACGCAGCAGACTGAACGGCAGGACTGTGTCTCTGTGATGAATGAGGAAGGATCAGTCACTTCCTCTCCTCTCCTCACCTCTCCATCTCCACTGCCGAAGAACAGGAAATGCGGTAGAGACCAGATTTAGTTCATTGCCTCGATGCTCCATCAAATAGAACAGACGTGGAGAGTGGGTAAGATGTGTGTACTCCATTTCACACAATTTAATCTGGAGTCAAAAAGCTGTTAGAAACACAGGCCTGTAATAATATATATTTTTCTGCAGGAGGTTTACGGAAAAGGGCTTTTGAAATGTAATTTTATCCATACTAGATATTAATTTTTGTATGGAATGCCATAAATCCAAGAAGGAACAATTCACAGTATAGAAAAAGCAAAGAAAGTTATCTCAGTAATGGTCGACTTTTCGGTAAAGTGAAGTGAACTCAGTAATTTTAGCTCTTTGTAAAGTTTTACCCCAGAGAAATGAATATTAATTTTGATAAATATGGTTAAAAGGATTTTACATGAAATAGACTTAAGTAGCCTTAAGAAAGGTGCTTTATTTTACATGAAGCAGGTCACCTCATGTAGGCCGCCATTTTAAGATCACATGACCAACTGAGTACTATTCACTGCGTGATTTTTTCCCCCCAAACCAGTTCAGCACAAACTCTGCCCTGAAGCCGATTCTAAAGATTTCATTGGTTGTGTCAATCACAGTGCTGATTACCTATTGTTTTTGCATAATGGTACATCCACACCACTAGGTGTCAGTGTAAGTCCAAGTCCAAGTCCAAGTTGACAGTCATATTAACGGCACAATGGGCGAATTCCAAACAGTGGCTGTGTCCAAAATCGCCCCAATACCCTCTATTCACTATCACTATTCCCTACATTAGTCCACAAATATAGTTCACTTGAGGGAGTGGATGAAAACGAGTTTGTGAATTTGGACACTGAGTGCGCAGGAAGGGCTGCCGCTTTTGCATAGTTTGTGCTTGCTGTTTAATAATCATTTGAAAATTTAGAAAACTGGCAGCTCCAGTAGTAAGATGAAAAGATTTATCTTAAACTGTCATGGAAACTATGTATAAACCTTAATAAAACATTTTAATATCAATTAAAAAGGAATTTATACCTGTATGATATTACAATGTAGACATTGGACCAGCGGTTTGGAAAATTGACGGATTAATAATTTAGCAGTGGGTGCCATCTTCTATCTTCTGGCGACTCTCATAGTGCATTATGGGTATTCTCTAGCCGCTAACATCCACTGTGGTTTCAGACACCACTACAAATGGCTGTCCCCTCAAATAGTGCCCTATTTAAAGGTATAGGGAGCAATTTTGGACAAAGACAGTGTTTTTCCAAAAGGCACTTTTGGGAAGAGGATGCCATTTATTGGGGTTTTCCAAACAAAAGTGAACAAATAAATCCCTTCACAAAAGGGCCTTTCTTCGTCTGTCAACGAAGGGTACATACAGTATAATGGTCAATACATCATTTTAATATTTATATTTACATGACCCAAATGGCAAATCCTTGAGATTTACTTTAAAACTAGATGGCAGGAAAGCTCTGCTTAACTTTTTCCTTGCCATTGACGGAATTTTCCATCATTTATGACACAACGCTTCCCGGCTATTGACGGAAGTTTCCGGCAGTCCATGTTTTCACTGTTATATGGACCGTTAGGAGATCCTTACACATCTTCTGAAACTCTGGATCCAAAAACAAGAGAAGAAGAAGAAGAAAAACACGACAGAAGCATTGTTTACGCACATGTAAGCTAACATGATCATCAGACATTCAACAGCATATAAATCAAAACTGCCTAATGTAGAAGTAGTCTTTGACAAAAATGTTCAAAATGTGTTTTATTTGGATCCATATATATGTATAATATATATATATATATATATATGTATGTGTGTGTGTGTGTGTGTGTGTGTGTATATATATACAGCCCTCCATAATTATTGGCACCCTTAGTAAATATGAGCAAAGGCGGCTGTGAAAATACATCTGCATTGTTTATCCTTTTGCTCTTTCATTCAAAAAAAATCACTAAATTCTATCATTCTTTCATCGAAGTAAAACAATTAAAAGTGGGGGGAAATCACATTATGAAATAAATGTTTTTCTCTAAAATATGTTGGCCACAATTATTGTCACCCCTAGAAATTCTTATGAGTAAAATATCTCTGAAGTATATTCCCATTCATATGTACATTTTTTATCACACCAGGGTGACTAGGAGCATGAAATTGTCCAGCCATGACTTCCTGTTCCACAGGAGTATAAACATGAGGAAACACAAAGGCCAAATTCCCCTAATCATTCATCACAATGAGTAAAACCAAAGAATATAGTTCTGCTGTGCAGAAAAAGATTGTTGAGCTTCACAAAATAGAAAGTGGCTGTAAAAAAAATAGCTAAAGCATTGAAAATCCCCATTTCCACCATCAGGGCAATAATTAAGAAGTTCCAATCAACTAAAGATGTTACAAATCTGCCTGGAAGAGGAGGTGTGTCTATATCATCCTAATGCGTGGTGAGGAGGAGAGTTTGAGTGGCCAAAGACTCTCCAAGGATCACAGCTGGAGAATTGCAAAGATTAGTTGAGTCTTGAGTCTCAGAAAGCCTAAAAAAAATTATCAAACAGCACCTACATCACCAAAAGTTGTTCGGGAGGGTTTCAAGAAAAATCCCCTGCTCTCATCCAGAAACAATCTATAGCATATTCAGTTGTCAGACATGACTAGAACTTCAAATGGGACCGGCTTCTGTGGTCAGATGAAACTAAAACAAGACCTTTTTGGCAGCAAACCCACCAGATGTGTTAAAAACTGATAAAAAGTACCCCATGCCCACGGTTAAATATACTGCTGGACCTTTAATCTTTAATGTTGTGAGCCTATTTTTCTGCTGGAGGTCCTGGACATCTTGTTCAGATACATGGTATCATGGATTCTATCAAATACCAACAGATAAAAAATCAAAATCTGACCGCTTCTGCTAGAAATCTTATAATGGGCCGTGGTTGGATCTTCCATCGGGACAATGATCCAAAACAAACATCAAAACCAACACAAAAATGTGTCACTGAGCACAAAATGAAGCTTAAGCCATGGTCGTCCCAGTCCCCTGACCTGAACCTTAAAGAAAATGAGTGGAGTGAACTGAAGAGAAGAAGCACCAACATGGAGCTGGGAATCTGAAGGATCTGGAGAGATTCTGCATGAAGGAATGGTCTCTGATATTTTGTCAGGTGTTCTCCAAACTCATCAGGCATTATAGAAGAACACTCAGAGCTGTTATCGTGGGAAAAGGATGTTGCAATAATTGGGTGCCAATAATTGTGGCCAACGTGAACTAGAGAAAAACATTTATTTCATAATGAGCTTTTCCCCCTATTTTCAATTGTTTTACTTCAATGATAGGTTAGGATTTTGTGAATTTTTTGAATTAGAGAGCAAAAGGATAAACAATGCAGATTTATTTTCACAGCCGCCTTTGCTCATATTTACTAAGGGTGCCAATAATCGTGGAGGGCACTGTTTATATATATATATATATATATATATATATATATATACATGAGTATTGATATATATATATATATATATATATATATATATATATATATATATATATATATATATATATACATAGCAAAGTTTTGTGAAAATAATAAAGGAATAATGTCAAGGAAACAGTTAAAGTATAAATATAATTTAATTTGTTGTTTTGTTTTCATCATGCATTTCATATGAAGTTGTGTAATAAAAAATAATAATAAATAATTGTTTCATCGAAGAAGAGATTTTATAACAGAGAGGGAACAAACACAATATACAAAGCAAAAAAAAAAAAAAAAAAAATCTTAATTACAAAATGGATATTTATTTACAACAACTATATTAACAGCCATATTAAGAGATTCATGTAAAAACAGTTAATGGGATGATAGATGCTGCGCGTTGTTGTCATGGTAACATTCCAAGTGAAGATAATGAGGAAATTATGTTGTCTTTCAATGCTCACTCCTCCAAGTGTCTTTCAAGCAGCTACATTATGACACGCAAGTGCCCTGCTCCCTCCAAAGTCCCTACTTCAAGAGCTCTGCCTTCTGAGTGAGTAGGGCATAAGGATGCTCACTTCCAATTGGAATTTGCCCAATATAGTAATGTTTTTTTTTTTTTTGTTTTTTTGATTGAGAAGCAACTTTAAAACACAGAGGCATCTGTGAACTGTGACCAAAAGAAACATATTCCTGTGCTCAAACCTAATATGCACAAATTAACAGAATGTTTATAGCACTATAACTGCTTTCTGTTTATACATCATGTTGGAAGCCTGTAAAAGCCATGTGCCGCTACTTAGATTTTTGCAAACCTAAAAAAAATTTACTTTTGCATACAATTCACTGCAGTTTCTAGTTGAAATGAACTCTAGAGGCAGTAAAACACCAACAACTTGTATTCATTTTTAAACAAATTGGGAAGGGGGAGATTGTTGATAAATAAAGATTTATTTTCATGTGGTTTCTTGCACAATAAAATTGAGACCTCAAAACGCTTGTACCATAGTGCATGTTTTGCAAACTAATATATATTTAAATTATGTTTTTATCACGTAATCAGCTCCATATGTATGACTTTTTCTGATGAAAAATTGCTCGGTAGCTCACCTGATACAGCACTGCACTTGTGGTGCGATCATGCAAAGTGCTCAGGTATGAGTCCCGTGAAACACGAGTCACGATAAAAGATTTCAAAGACTTGTAGAAGCAAGCTGAAATGGCATGGTTACTTCAGCAAAAAAAAAAAAGTCGCATTTCTTTCTAACACTATCGATAAAGGTTTAGGGTCGGGTTTAGTGTAGGTGGTACGTTATTTTCAAACGCGATAGACTATTAACCTTTTAGCACCACTTACCGGAATTTTTTTTTTTCTGAACTGCCACGATACATACAGTAAAACAGATAATGCAATAAAACATTGCCAGGATTACATTACAATCTGTTTGGATGAAACTGAGCGCACTTTTAGTGCCACTCACTGTAAATTTCACTTTAAAAGTGTTGTGAAATGTGCAAGAAATAATGTAATATAGTTTTGCAGAAATGTCACCACAGGCACATTTTTCCAGTAAGCCTGAGCTGGAGAAAGCACTGTTGACAAAATACACTTGGATAAATCCCAAACAAAGATTTTTTTTTTTTTTTGTCTGAGACTCAGCCCAACTTATCCACTACTCCCTGTGCAGCATGATAAACTAGACTATTTAGCTTAGAGACCACACAAAGCCAGTGTATCTGGCTTAACAATAAACACAATATACAATAGTGCAATTAGAAAGACAAGTCTCTTCAGCAAGACCTCTTGATTGTCAACACTTGATCTATGCCTCGCATGGTCCCTTGTTTGCGGTATGAGAAGCAAGCACAAATTGAATATTATGATAAAAGGCTTTCCATTGTTGCCACTGCATGCTTCCCCCTCCATAGTCTGTTGAATAGCTTGCCTGTTGATGAGCAGCTAGAATTGGCCACGCTAATTGGGTCCCACTCTACTGAGCACAGAATATTCTGTGAGCTAAAGTTGTATACATATCATTATATATAAAGCCTAAGTGTTTGCTTTTAATACAGTAATTGCTCTATGGCCATTATCTGAATTCTAATGACAAAAGCTAGGTAGAGTATAGACATTTTTAAGAGTAAAAGGAAAAATAATGTACACTGGATGCAACCACTGTTTTAAAAATTCATGAGGTGTTATGCCTTAAACACAAATTGTTCTAATGTACAGCCGGCTTCTTGTGAAATACAAATCCACAAACTCTGTGGCAAATTCCCTTGAAATTTATGTATAAAGCAGCAGCTGAAGAAGAAAACATACTTTATTCAGGCTAGTTTTAAAAAAGTACAGTTGGTGATTTAAATATATTTCTCAGAAAGCTGTGCTAGACTCTGTAAAATTAACATTTTGTTGAAGAAGCGTATACTAAGTATTTCTCAATAATTATTTCTAAATTAATTAATGAACCAGCACATTAAAATCTACTGATGATTTATATAGCATATCAGGTTTGATTTCGGTGGGAACTAAATAAAAGAAATAAGATCCACAAGTAACTTCGTGCATTTAAGGCTCACTGGAAAAGTATGCCTCTTGTAACATTTCTGCAAAATGATATTACTTGCTTCTTGCACATTTCGTGACACTTTCAAAGTGAAATGTGAGTGGTACTAAAAGATTAATGCTCTATCATGTTTGAAAATAACCCTATACCCTAAACCTACCCGACAGTGTTAAGGGATTAGTTCACTTTCAAGTGAAAATTACCCCAAGCTTTACTTACTCTCAAGCCATCCTAGGTGTATATGACTTTCTTCTTTCTGATGAACACAATCGGAGATATACTAATAAATATCCTGACGCATCCAAGCTTTATAATGGCAGTGAGTGATACCAAAAAGTATGAGCTGAAGAAAGTGCTTCCATCTACATCCATCCATCATAAACATACTTCACACGGCTCCGGGGGGCTAATAAAGGCCTTCTGAAGCAAAGTGATGCATTCCGGAAAAGTTGGGACATTTTTTAAATTTGAATAAAATGAAAACTAAAAGACTTTCAAATCACATGAGCCAATATTTTATTCACAATAGAACATAGATATCATAACAAATGTTTAAACAGAGAAATTTTATACTTTTATCTACTCATTTCAAATTTCAAAAAAGGGACAAGATAGAAGAACTTTATTGGATGCCCGTGGTCTTCGGGCCCTCAGATGACACTGCATCACTCATCGGCATGATTGTGTCAATGACATTACTAAATGGGCCCAGGAATACTTCCAGAAACCACTGTCGGTAAACACAATCCGCTGTGCCATCTGCAGATGCCAACTAAAGCTCCATCATGCAAAAAGGAAGCCATATGTGAACATGGTCCAGAAGCGCCATTGTGTCCTGTGGGCCAAGGCTCATTTAAAATGGACTGTTTCAAAGTGGAAAAGTGTTCTATGGTCAGACGAGTCCATATTTGTCATTCTTGTTGGAAATCACGGACGCCATGTCCTCTGGGCTAAAGAGGAGGGAGACCTTCCAGCGTGTCATCAGCATTCAGTTCAAAAACCAGCATCTCTGATGGTATGGGGATGCATAAGTGCATACGGTACACTGTTAGAAAAAAAGGTCACTGGGGTACTACCCTAAGGTACATCTTTGTACCTTCTTACCCCTAAAATGGTGCATATTAGTACCTTAAAGGTACATATTAATACTTTAAAAGCACATATTAGTACCTTAAAAGGTACATATTAGTACCTTTTTACCTTTGTATTTGGGGTACTGCCCCAGTGACAAGCACCGTACCTTTTTTTACCACTGCTAGAAGGACGCTATATTGAATTTCACCAGTGCATCAATGTGCCAGACGATGTCTTTACTCTCAGAAAAGTTTCATCAAAATTGCTTTGCATCCTCCTCTGGCCAGATTCCTTTAATTTAATTAACAGTGGGGAGGTGTAAAAGGCCTGTGACAGTCTGTGATAGAAAGGGCAAGGGGTCATTTGCCACAACCCCAAGAATTTGTCATGGAGATGGACTCACTCCGTGCAGCGTCATAAAATATTAATCACAGGTTCCTGGCCACCTCATTAATTCAGTAAGAGTGCTCAAGCACAGGACTGAGCAACAGGATATGACACGTGATCATTAGCTGGTTATTCTTGCAGGTAATTGAAGGTGTAGAGACTGGGAATTTAGATTGGCTTTGCTTGCCTAAAAAAAAGTTTGGCCAAGCCAGACACTTCCAAAGGCATTTTAATTCTCTCTGATCGAATATGTGCAAAATGACCTTCATTCCTTTTTCATAAGGCTTTGACTGCAGTGAACTGCCTCAACAGAAAACAAGCTTTAATATTACATGCAGATATCATTTCACACAAGTTCAGCATTTACGTACCGACAGTCCAGAGAACAAGGCATTTTGAGGTTACACTTTGTGTAATGTGCGAGATGCAGAACACAACATCGGATTTTCCTGTGTGCAGTGATTTGCTGACATTTACGTTGTGAAATTGCACCTATTACCCAGACATTAGCGTCTTCACCAGGGTAAAAAAACTCCATTGGGCTTTCCCACTGCATCGGTAAATGCACTGCTTGTCGTGGCATTTGGAACACTGCAGGTAATTTACATCCAAAGCCCTTGTCGTGACGATGGCATAACACACAGGTGCTTAACGGCTTCTCTGTGATTACGCTCTCAAACAAACAAATGATCAGGTGGGCTGGAATGAGAGAAGGTGGGGCGGCTCCAGCGAGGAGGACATATGCTACTCATTGCAAAACTCCAAAAACGTACTTATACAAACAATTCGCTTCAGTTTCCAGCAGAAATGAAGACTAGTGGCAGTAAAACACAAACAGCCTTTATTTCTTTTCACACAAATTATGATTACCAGGCAGATTATGGATTTTTTGTTTTGTTTCTTGCACAATACTTTAGTATGTTATGAACTCAAAACACTTTAACCATGGTGCATGATTTGCAAACTAATACATTTTGATGTTTGCATCGCATAACCAGCACAATATGAATAGCTTTACTAGCATAGTAAACTTGCTTGGTAGCTCACCTGGTACATTGCACTTGTGATGTATAGCGCTCAGGTAAAACATGAATAAAGATCAAAGAGCCCAGATTTAGAAGCAAGCCAAATGGCATGGTTGCTTCAGCAAATGCATTTTTATTTCATGGTTGCTTTTGTTAGGTTTATACTATCAGTTTTACACTATCAGTTAGGTTTAGGGTAGGTTTACTGTTAGAGTAATTAGCTACTCACCCGACATTTCATTAATGAACTACCATGATACGTACATCCAATGTAATAAAACAATGCCAGATTCATGTTGAACTCTTTCAGATAAAATTGAACGCACTTTTAGTGCCACTCAATGGACATTTTACAGCATAATATTGTTTTGCAGAAATGCCCCCACAGGCATGAAGTTTTTCCAGCGAGCCTGAGTTGGACATAATAGCATCTTCGATAAGGTCCAGGCCCAGTGTTTTGGGATTGAAGATTATGTCATCTGCCAAGTTACTGAGGGCATTGAGAAGTGGAAGTTGACAGATACTGTACAAATGTCAACAGTAACCTTTTAAAACTCAAATCTCTCTCAAAACGCCAAATAGATCTTGGCTGCAACATCTAGAAAGGTGTGTTGGAGAGAGCAGGCACAGATATTGTACTGCCTTGAGGCAGGTTGAGTGCCTCTGCAAGTAAGGGCAAAGAGGGAAGATTGAGAGGGACAATATTTCAAAGCTTTTTGATTTTCCATGACACAAGGGTGGTACTATCCATAACTCTACTCAAGAGGTCCAAGATGACCAACGCAAAAACTTGACCTCAAATGAATTTCGTCTATGAGCTACCAAGCCAGAACTGCATACAACATCAACTGCGAAGGGGTGAACGGGAGTGCCTTGTTCTCTTGTTACTTCCATACTAACATGATTGACTGACAGCATAGTTCCTTTGTCCACTCCTTGGAATATCTCCTTGGTTTAGTTACATTGTTGCGGATAGAACCAAGCACCGAAAAATCAAAGGATGCCAAAGGCAGCATCTTCTAAAGGGTTTGACCTGGAGCTAATTTGAAAGGCGTCTCAATCGTGCACTCTTCTGTTTTCTTTTTTGGCTTCCTAACATCTGTCTGAATGAAGAGTCCTTATCCTAAGGGATATCTGGAGGTTGTGTTTGTCCAACAAGAAACCGCAGAGGAGCCTCAAGTAGTAATTGGACCTGTCAGCCTATTTCAGGCAGCAGCACAGAGATATTAAAAAGACTTCACCCCTTCATCATTCGGTCAAAAAATATTCTCCCACACTCAGTCCTGGACACCACAAGAACACTTCAGGAATATAAACAGCTGTCACCACACTAGCCACTTAATGCAGGGATACTTCACTTTTGACTGAAGGTTTGTCTTTGTAATTATGTAAAAAGAGAGATTGCTGGCATGAGTGGGCTATGGATAATCAATTTTACTCTGAACCACCTTGTATGTACCGCCATGCTTGAATGCAAGGGGGAGAAAATGGACGACTCATAGAAAAAAAGCAGGCTACAGGAAAATTTCCCACTTTGTACCTAACAGACTGGTGAGGCCCACAGCCTATCCCACTCTTACCCTTAACTCTTCTTGGGTCTGTACAGCTGTTAAGCTTGTCAGATATGTTCAAAAATGAAAGGGAGAAATAATAACATCCAATATGGCTGTGTCATGAACAATTTGGTCTACTCGTCACTTGGGTAAGTGAATAGTGTAGAGTGTAGAATAAGCTAGCACTTCGCTTAAGAAGTAACACTTTATTTTAGGGTCTTTTAACTAGTTGTGTATTAGCATGCATATTACTAGAATATTGGCTATTTATTAGTACTTATTAAGCACATATTAATGCCTTATTCTGCATGACTTTACTCTGTCTCTTAATCCTACACAATACCTAAACTTAACAACTACCTTACTAACTATTAATAAGCAGTAAATTAGGAGTTTGTTGAGGGAAAAGTCATAGTTAATAGTTTATATGGGTTCCCTATACTAAAGTGTTACCGCTTAAGCTAGTATGCTGAGTGGTTATCTTGCAAAACGTAAGTTAACTAAAAAAAAATGTAAAGAGAGAGAGAGAGAAATGTTTAATTAAAAAAAAAAAAAAATCAAAGTGTTTTAGTAGGATTTCTAATCAGGCACTGGAGAGTATACCTATTAAAGTTAATTCTTACAGTCAGTGGGACTGCTTGCAATAGACAGAATGTATTGTTCTTTACAGCAGCTGTAGAATAAAAGTCCTGCCTTTCAAAATCAAAGCATTTGAGACACTTTTTTTTTTTTTTTTTAATTTATTTCAAAATATACAGAAAATAGCCAAAAAAATATATTGCTAATGTAAATGTTGAAATATATTTACATAAATATATGTTCAATGGGTTTTAATTTGCTTATATTATTCATATATTTGTGGCCATTTTATATATATTTTCAATCTAAATATATGTATGGTTAGGTTATGTGTGTAGATAGATAGCTAGATCTTTCTACATTCAAGTAGACAGGAGCTATACTTGTATACATAATAAATATTTGCCCAGAGGCATTAACAAGATGGCCACCAAATGACTAACTGCCTTATCAGTACATGGGCTTAAATCTCATGCAAGCTTATATACATTTGTATCTGAAAGTATTAAGAAATTCATGCTTTGCCTCAAGCACATCTGAGCTGAACAGCAAATGAAAGTCTACTTGCCAAATCTCAAAAGGACTTATACATCCAAGAGTCCCTTATACCTGCCAAGTTATTTAGCACCAGCTGTCACAATCATGTCCCGTAATTGTAGGCCGTTATTACGCTTCGGCCTCAGGGTCAATCATGTTTCTGTTCCTCAATGACATTATTTCTCATCTACAGGAATTTACAATGTCATGAAGGTTTACGCAAAATTTAAATTCTTCTTATTGCTTTGGAATCTCATTTAGTATAATAAACTCTCAAGTGTTATCTAAACGGTATCACAGTCATTTTATTGGATGCAGCTCTGTGGAATTATGCAGATTGTTGGTTGGATTCTTGGGTAACAGGGTATTCCTAGACCTCAATCTCCAGTGATCCCCTTGCGGCATTTAAATCCGTCTATCCCTCCATCCGCCTCTCCTCTTTGCTTCCATCAGTATTTATAGATCTCCCTCCTACAGAACAGCTGACCTGAAATCATGTTATTAACAAAGGCAAATTAGACAGCTATGGTTTCCTGTCACTGGCCACATGTTGGAGAAATTGCCGTTTTGTTGGAATTCAGGGAAGTATGAACAGTTCCCAACAGTTGTGTATCACTATACAACACCCTTAGCAACCACTCTCAGCAATGTAAACTATATGTTCTCAATTGATATTGTTCATTGAAGCTCACTGTATTATGTAGAAGAGTGTTGTGAGAAAGAGAATGAGTAAGCGAGTTTATTACCTGCATTCAGATTTAGCATTTTCCTTCAGGTCAGTCCTATGTTCATAATAAAAAATCTGTTTAAATGTCTGATGTATTATCTTGTCCTTTTAACAGTTAAGGGGTTTTCCCGTGACTGACAGCGCTAGTCAAAGCATTTGTCAGTTGAGTCTTGTTCCGTATTCACAACAATTCAGTCTTTTCAATGTAAAAGTCTTCTCTACTGACTGTCTGACTGTCTTTGCCGCCATCTAATGGCGTAATAATGTAACTTCCGTTGCTGTTCACAGTCAGAGACTATTTTTTCAGGTGGAAGGAAGGTTTTAGTAAGAGTTTACTTCATGAAAGTTGCATTGTTACATATTTTTGGCTTTAATACTTGTATTGTGTGGAAACTGTTTTATGGCTGAAGGGGTTGCAGGCACTCCGCTTCGCATCCACAGCCTCTCGTACATTATTGCTTACATATAACACAACTTTCTTCAGCGATTTGATTTTTTATTTTATTTTTCCCATTCACTGAATATCCTATTTCAGTTGGAAATATGTCACAAGAACACTGAACATTTTGAACAAGCATTTCACTGGTTAATTCCTACAAACAGTTTAAAAAGTGCTTTTTAAACCTATAATCTGCTTTTTAAATAATGAACAATATGATACTTTGAGCAAACCAATGTCTTTCATTCTTAAGAATTGGCATTCAGATACTCATTCCAAAGCTGTAATTTGTGCATGCAGATACTGCAATTTGTCTTTCCAGGGGAACATATTGTTAAATTGTTCCTGAATGTCTGTATATGGTTTCCATTTTTTGATAATTGAGCCCTACTTGTGACAACATTGTTGTGAATAAAACTGCATTTTTACCAAACACTTTCTTTCTTGGTAAATGTCACAATACAAACTGATGGACAAAAACTAATTCTAGGTTCCATGTTCTTTTAAAAAAACAAACAAGAAAAATAAAATCATGTTATTCCATCTCGTTGATGGAGTGCCCCCCAGTTGTCTCATACAGAGTCCTCAATTAAGAAGCTATTTTTTGTATTCACCCTTACTATCCATTCTTTGCTCATGCATACTAATTTGCATTATCCTCCCTAAGAATAGATTAATAACTGCCAAGCAACTCCATCGCATTCTAATTGCATTCGTGACAGTGATCCTTGTGCGACAGCGCATTGAAAGAGGATATTAAAAAGAAGCAGGTTATTCCAGCATCATGCCTATTTCCATCTCTCCTAATCATGCACATAGACCATATAAAAGGTCAGTTTTGTAAATTGATGGATGCCATCTGCCATGGAGCATCTCAATGTGCTGACTCCCACATGGAGACAGAATACAAAACAACAGGCAGTCAATGAAAGATAAATATATATATATATATATATATATATAAAGAAATGTCATGTGGCCTAACCATCAAGTTAAATGTATCATCATATTGTCCTTATATTGCAAATAGATGTACACATTGTAGGGTACATTTACACGACAACAATGTACTAAAAACGGAAAAGTTTTTTCTTTGTGTTTTTCGCGTACAGACGACAACATTGTCGAAACGATTCCCGTTCACATGGATGGGCGAAAATGACTAAAAACGTTGTATTATTTATGCCAGGCCAGTAGTTGGCGATGTCACTTTGTAAAGAAACACTACGCACCTATAGACTGAACATGTAATATGCATGCGCATGACGTCACTATTTTCACAAATACGTGTTTTCATAATTTACATGGATATGACGGTATAGTTTTCAAAAATGATGCACTTTGAAACACGTTTTCAAAAGTTGTGTACAGTAAATAAAGGACCAAAACACATCAAAAGTTTTCAGTTTGTAGTTGAAAATGGTGTTGTGTAAACGGCCCCTCAATAATGATTTTTTAAACAGTTTTAAAAAGATATTTTGAACAAATATTATAAATTTATTAATTCATATATATATATATATATATATATATATATCATAAATATGTTTCACCACATGACGTTTTACAGCCTGAACTAGCCTTGCCCTTGACACAAAGTCATGAGGGTTGTTCCTACTGCATTTGTACATTGGTTGTACCACATGACAATGGCTTTGATTTAATATTAAAAAATAAATGAATTAATTTTAAATAAGAATGTAAAAACATCGTCATCATATGATATAAGCATTGTCACTATGCAATAATTACATTTTCAGTGCATTTTTGAATAAACAATGAGCGTCACATCGTTGATCTCACTAACAAAATTATTAAATGTTTGTCAAATTCGTGCCAATGTGGGTTAAACTGAGACGTCACATAAGAAATAGTTTTATGTGGTTGTTACAGAATAGCTTATGCCAGCATGTGTGCACACTCGTGACTTTTCACAGGTGCCTTGTGGTCTGAAATCTCTCGGGCCGGTCTTCTGTGAAGATAATCTGCAGAACTAATGAAAAGTGACAGGGATGTAGACGGCCTCAGAGAACTACTGTAAACTGCGTATTATGACACTGCAGAGCCACATGGCCCCAAGATTCTCCTAATTAGAGCTGAGAATGTATTAGTCAGCAAGAGATGGCACACATGTCATCGGATTTCTGCCTTTTCTTAAGTCAGACCTTACGCTTGACTTTCTCACATCTGATAAGCCTGTTATAGAACATGACAGATCTCCACCGTCTTTTCTATTTCAGTTGAAGTATCAGAATTAGCTGTTTTTTTAGAAGATGTTGGGCATCGCACCTTTGCCAGCATGATACTTTTTTTTTTTTTTTACCATACAACTAAAATGTAAAGTCAATACGCGAATAGTTTCATTTTCAGGCCCCTGCAACCATGGCACACATGTTTTGGGTCTGCCCATCTCTACATGGATATATTGGTCTCAAATATTTGAGACAATATCTTAAACAGTTGGGATAGTAATCAAACCTGTGGCTATAACAGCGCGTTTTGGCACAGTTCATCTTCCAGGATACAAGGCAGATTTTGTGGCCTTATATCCCTCCTGGCTAGATGCTTGGTTTTATTGCAGTGGAAATCACCTGGCCCACCTACTCATTCCTTGTGGATTAAAGATATTCTTCAGTTTTTTAAAGAATTTTATAGAATCTGGGGTTCATTCCTTGCTTATATATAAACTTTTTTATCTCAGACCAACCACATCCACAGCCACAAATCTTCCCTCTTCCTTCTCTCCCCTCACTGAGGCAAAAGTATCTAAACTTCTCCTCTCCAGTCATCCTACCATCTGCCCTCTGGATCCCATCCTCTCACACCTTCTACAAGCCATCTCTCCTACACTTTTACCAGCACTTGAATAGGTTGTTGTTGTTGTTGTTTTAACCAGTTATCATCTTTCCTCTCACAGAATAACCAGCTGGACATCCACCAATCTGGTTTCAAGAGTGGCCATTCAACCGAGTGTGCACTACTGTCGGTCACTGAATCCCTGCGGATTGCGAAAGCTGATTCCAAATCATCAGTTCTCATTCTGCTGGATCTATCTGTTGCCTTTGACACGGTGAATCATCAGATCCTTCTGTCCACCCTCTCATCACTGGGCATAACCAGAACGCCACTTCACTGGTTTGAATCCTATCTCACAGGTAGGTCTTTCAGGGTTACCTGGAGAGGGGAGGTATCCAAAGCACATCAACTGATAATGGGGGTTCCTTAGGGTTCAGTGCTTGGACCCCTCCTCTTCTCCATATACATTACATCACTGAGTCCCATCATACAGGCACATTGTTTCTCCTACCATTGTTATGCTGATGACACACAGCTCTACCTTTCAACTCATTTCAACAAGATAATCCCACAGTAGCTGCACGAAACTCAAGCTGTCTGGCGGACATCTTGGCATGGATGAAAGAAGCCGCAGCTCAACCTGGCAAAGACTGAGCTTCTCGTCTTTCCTGCCAGTCAGACTCTACAGCATGATTTCACCATCCAGCTAGGTACATCATCAATTACCCCATTAAGGTCGGCCAGAAATCTTGGCGTAATCTTTGATGACCAACTGACCTTCAAAGACCACATTGCAAAGACATGCAAATTTTCACTACACAACATCAGGAAGATCAGGCTTTTTCTAACAGAGCATGCAACACAACTTCTCGTCCAGGCCCTGGTCATTTCTAGGCTTGATTACTGCAATGCTCTTCTGGCTGGACTTCCATCATGTGCAATCAAACCTCTACAAATGATTCAGAGCGCTGCAGCATGTCTTGTTTTTAATGAGCCCAAAAAGGGCCCATGTCACACCATCTCTCTGCTCTGGCTGCCACTTGCTGCTCGCATCAAGTTCAAGGCAAGGCATGTCATGGCACCTCATGTCGTTCCACACCGTAAGACCTTCGTTCTTCTTCGGAACACAAATTAAAATATTTTTGATAAAATCTGATGGCTCAGTGAGGCCTCCATTTCCAGCAAGATAATGCCCAGAAAGCTACTAAAGACATATTTAAAACAGTTCATGTGACTACAGTGGTTCAACCTTAATGTTATGAAGCGAAGTGAATACTTTTTGTGCGCCAACAAACAAAAAAACAAAATAACGACTTTATTCAACAGATGACATGCTTTCGAATCAGTGGTTCGGAGTGTGTATGAAACTGCCAAAGTCACGTGATTTCAGTAAACGAGGCTTCGTTACGTCATAAGTGTTTCAAAATTTCAATGATTCACCACTGGGGGGCATGACTTTGGCAGTTTGATACACATTCTGAAGCACTGATTTGAAACAAAAGATTTGTAAAGCTTCGAAGTTTCATGAAGCGGTGTTTTGAAATCGCCCATCGCTAGATATTGTTGAATAAAGTCGTTTTTTTTTTTTTTTTGGTGCACAAAAAGTATTCTCGTCGCTTCATAACATTAACGTTGAACCACTGTAGTCACATGAACTGTTTTAAATAGCTTTCTAGGCATCTGAAAGTGTTAATTATCCTGCTGGCAATGAAGGCCTTACTGAGCCATCGGATTTTATCAAAAATATCTTAATTTGTGTTCCGAAGATGAATGAAGGTCTTACGGGTGTGGAACGACATGAGGGTGAATAATTAATTACAGAATTGTCATTTTTGGGTGAACTAACCCTTTAACCTCATCATAAAAAACAAAAATATAACAAAACAAAAAAAAAACTACGCTTTCGCTCCCTATTCTCGCGTATACAACTCTAAGCAACTTGTATTGTGAGCACTTATTGTGTCTATTTGCCTCTTCACAATGAATCTTTCTTTCTTTTCTTTCTTTTTCTTATTTGTATAGCGCTTTTCACGATACATATCATTTCAAAGCAGCTTTACAGAGAATGCATGTCAACATTACAATTTAGAGAATCTGGTATCGGAGGTGACTGTCCAATGTATGTGGTTTCAGAAATGTACATATAATCATGCAGTTAGCTAACAATGTAATAATTTAGGCAATTTAATTTACAATCACTGTTAGCAGTTTAATTGAAGGTAGAAGAAATGAGCTCCTGGAAATAATGAATTACATCGCTTGTTGTATTCCTCACTTGTAAGTCGCTTTGGATAAAAGCGTCTGCAAAATGAATAAATGTAAATGTAAATATCTCCACGGCGCTTTTGCAACATTTCAAGTCCCTCAGTTCTCTCCATCTCTGAAAAGCCAAGCCAATGTTTGCTTAAAATTGCCTTGATGTCCCTCAAATTACAATTTTTGCAGTGTCCAATTTTGAATTGAGTGATTCTCGAGTTAAATTTAATAACTAAAATAATAACAATAATAAAAAATTCAATCCCCAAGAGACAAAACAAAAAGTGATAAATATTAAAAAAAAAAAAAAAAAAGTTGCAAAGCTGTCCTTGCTGAAAAATAATGACATTATGGACTGCATTGCATGTCATTTTTGGTAATATTTTCTGACATTAAACAAACTCATATCAAAATAATTAACTTTGACATATCGCTTTAAAATGCAAATACCACAGAGAAAAAATAAATGTTGGTAAAGTGACAGAATTGTTTAAATATTTGAATACATTTTTTTTCAAGACACTGTTTTTATTAAAAGACTGTTCTGTCATGTCACAGTAACCTTGGAAATAAGAAAAACACCTCCTTCAGCACATGCAAGGTCATAACAACAATAAATCACGACTCACTGATTTTTCTCTGCAAGCCCTTAGCTCTTTTTCTCATTTCTGCACACTGACAGAGCTCTTGTTCCTGTAGATGTAAATAGTATGGAATACATCATGTGACACAAGATAATGCAATATCGAGGCCAACCGCAAGAATGTATCTTACTTTTCATCTCCCTGTCTGGCTGTAATACAATATTTCCAGATTGTTCTCTCCCCAAGAGCAACCAGCTTACCATTGATCTGAGCGGGGCTGATACAGTCTCTGCTGCGGTGTGTCATTCTAATGAACCAGAAACTGAATCTGGCTGCAGTGTCTCTTTCTCTTGCACATCTTCTCTCTTTCTTGCTGTCATTTTTCTGTCATACTGTACTCGCCCTCACAAACACTCGGGTACATGTATATGGTCACACAATATGGCTTGAGATCACTTACTGCTTTCATAATCTGAAATATAGTGACATTTTTTTTTTTTTTTTTTTTTTGCTGTTATGCATATAGATGTTAAACAAAGACAATGCTATTCCACATTCCAGCCACCAAGTGAATGGGTGTTTCTTTAACTATGGACACTTTTGTCCTTTGTGGACTTTTCATAACTCTCTTAAATTTTAGTGTTTCATAAATACTCAAAGTTAAATAATATTTTCACACTTTATGCATAATTTAACAAAATGATGTGCAATAAAATTTCATCAAACTCAAGCTCTAGGTCATGAAGCTGCCCAAATATTGTTCCTTCCCTGCAGTTCACATAATTTTGTGAGGCTGTGGCAATTGTTCAGTAAATAATTCATCAACAACCTCAAAATTGTTTCTCTGACATCAACAATATATCTGATACATCTGATAATCGCCGATTTGTAAAGTCATCGCGTCATTGCAGCGGTCGTTAGAAGCTCCGGTTCATATAGAAACAGTCAATTTACTGGTAATGTTACAACTTCCTTTACTGGTAAACTGTGTGAAAGGGGCTACTGATACTGTTCACTTAAGGTTGTATTACCTGCATCTATATAGCATTTTCCCTCAGGTTAGTCCTATGTTCATATATATATATATATATATATATATATATATATATATATATATAAAAAAAAAAAATCTGTTTGAAAGGCAGCTGCGATATCTTGTCCTTTTAACAGTTAAGGGGTTTTCCCGTGCCCTGACACTGACAGTGCTAGTGTTTACAACAGTATCAGTCCTTTCAAAATAAAAGTCTTTGCTACTGACTGACTCACTCAAACAGTCTTTGCCACCATCTGACTTTTCCTAGTCTGTTTTTAGTTGATCTCCATGAGATGACGCATTCTGTTGCTGTTCACGGTCAGGGACTATTTTTTCAAGCGGAAGGAAGGCTTTTAGTGATTTTACTTCATGAAAGTTGCATCGATATATACATATATTTGCTTTAATATTTGTATATATGGAATTACCTTTTTGTAAAAGCAATAAGCCCCGTGAAGCCGAGGTTTACAATATATAACAGCTAAGGGGCATTGTTAGGCACGACGCAGAGCTTATTGCTTTATTCAACATAACACTCATTTCACAAGCCGTGTAGAAAACTTAGTTTGACATTTGCATGACTTATTTCTGTCATGACAACTCTCTGAGTGTTTGGCATAGCAATGTTGCTATGTAGCACGGGCCTTGCTACTGCCAAAACATACATGATGCGCTGCTGTACAATAGCATACATGAATTACTAGTAGCAGATCTATACATGTGGAGCTGTGGAAGGTCGAGGGTTTCAAATGCTGACCAAGTATTTGAAGGTTGAGCAGCAAGCTCATTGGCTACAGCAGGAGTTGGTTTTAATTATTCCAATTAGAAGTTTATTTCCCACAGAGCTTTCCCTGGCAAAGTGATGTACCTCAGCGTTAGTCTAAAGTGCAAATTAACACCGCCTTGCAGCTTCACACCAGCTTTTCCTGCGAGTAGAGCTAGATTTCCCATTGGGAGGTGAGGCAGCTTCCCAAGGCAATGTCACATCCCTGTTTTGGCCCATCTGTCAGGGACAGCCCTGTCTACGCACCAGCAACGCCAAAAGTGAGGGCTCCACTTCAGCGTGGCACCTCCACAGATGGCACACTGTAGGCACCAAACCACATCTCAGGCTCCCACGTCCATGTGCTCAGTGCTGGTGGCTCTAGCCTATCTGGTCTGAATGCCCGTATTCCTCAGGATTTGAAGAGCGGTGGCAGGTTACGTACTGGCTGAGGATAATGAAGACAGGTGATGCCAGTAGGAGAAATCTGCTTGACTGTAAGCTGCTGACATAGAACACCTCGCAATAACGAGAGAATGAAATCATCTGTAGTCAATTAGTGGTACTAAATGTAACGAACATACTAGTTGATACTCTGTGTGTGTTTGTGTGAGGTGGAAACAGCTTTCCAGCAGAAGTAATAAAGATTTTTACTGAATAATTGATGTAAGTGCTTTACCAAAAATACAGGTTTCAAATGTCTGCTTTTAAACCCTCCAAGACATGTTTTTCTGTTGTTGTAGATGGCAAGTTTTTGCTAAGGGGAAAAAACAGAGGGCCAAGTCAAAAATATTTTGTGGTAATTAACATTATGCTACAAATTCTTAATATAAATAGGCTATATGTATGCAAAACATGGAATATAGATCTTAGCCAGGGTAGTGCCATATTTAACATTTGACAGGAATGAAATTGAGGCTGTGAGGGACAGAATACAGAGAATACAGTGCGTTCAATGGATTGGACTGTTGTTTAACAACATACCTATTGTTTAGCTGATGAAATGTCTTTCAGAAAAAAAATAAATACATAAAATTCAGCAGACAAAAACTCAAAACAGTTTTAAAAGTTAGTGAGTTGTAAAAATTATGTGATCTAAGACCTTTATGCAGTTTGTGACATTGAAGAGTTTGTGACTCCTCACAGTCTTGTTTTCTTCCGCGTTAAATTCAATAGCATCTAAACTGACTAAGGTCTATATAGTCTATCTATCAAATGATCAATAATGATCAATAATGCTTCCCCATTAGAAAAGATATTTTCAAATCGACAAATGAGTGCAAGGCAGAGAGACACTCACATATACTACATGAAGCTCAGGTGCTCTCTTTGGAGAAGCAGGCAGGGAGAGTTTCTTTTTGGGTTTTCTTTAAGAAGTGCTGAAAAAAGTTTCTGCTTGTATCTTTTTTTTTTAATACTACCTTTTTAAGCTGCTGTCTGTTTGGGTGTGCTGTGCTGCATGACAAACCTCAGTGCTGCAGAAGAAGTTCAACACCAAGGACAGCAGTTCTATTCTCAGTATACTGACTTCACTAAGACATATCACAGTGTATTAATGGAATATGTGGCTCTTGCCTGTTTACTGAGCTCATACCTGTAGAGCTTAACAATTAATGTGTTTCAAGTTTAATAATTAATATAATATTGCGAAAGTGAGATTGAATGCAATGGAATGCATTGTAGAGCACACTCACACACACACACGCACATACACACACACACATATATATGCCTCTATATATATATATATATATATATATATATATGAAAAATAGCATTTTGGTTTATAATGACATAATTTATTAGGTAAATGATGAGAGAATAATAACTGAAAAGTATTTGGTATATTTGCAAACATTTTATTTTTTTATTTTAATAGGCTAAATAGTTGTCAAGATATTTATTGTATACCTCTGAAAAAATACTGTGTCCGGACCTTAATGTTGGGTATGGCCATGATTGTAAAGCATGAGATGTAACATAAATGTAGATTGATTGCATAATTTTTTTATTTTATTTAGTTTTATGTATACAAAAAAAAAGGATTAAAAAATAGAAAATAACCCATCAAAGTGCAGGAAAACTGCACAAAGAAAACTGATAAATAAGATTCAGTTTTTTGAGAGAGCTCAAACTAGCACTCAGATTCTAGTATGCTTTACAGTGAAAATGGACTCATTTTTGCATTGCAAATTCAAAGCAAGTAAAAGCACTTGTTTCATTTCCTGAAAAAAAAAGAAGAAAAAAAGAAAAAAAAAAAAAAAACCTTGACAGAATGAATTGCAGCTGTGATTGACAGGCAGAGACAGATCACTTTATCCAATGCAGACATCATTTATCCACAGTTGTCAGACACACTGAAAAGTAGCAACAACAACGGACAATAGGAGAAAAAGCTGGTTTTAAACAGGGTATAATTACAGAGCCAAATTACTAGTTTAATAAATCAGATAAAATAGATTACAAAAAATAAGGTCTGTTGAGAAAAAAAATATGAAGGCTGTTCTAAAAGGTTGGCAGCAACACTGACACCTTAAATTCTAATGTTCTCAGTGAAATAAATCATCCAAACTGGTAGATGAAGTAAAAGAAATGTTGATTATAAATAATTATCATTCAGTATTTAAAAAAAAAAGTATTTATATGGGACTTGCTACTGCCAGTACATACACGACACACTGCTGTGAGTAAGTAAGACATGTTGCTGCTGTACTATAGCATTTATGAATTACTAGTAGCAGATCTATACAGGTGGAGCTGGGGAAGGTGGAGGGTTTCTGAAAGCACACTGCAAGCTGCTACACAGATGCTGACCAAGTATTTGAATGTTGAGCAGCAAGCTGTCATATAGACTATTGCAAGCAGATTAAGTTAAAGGATTAGTTCACTTTAAAATGAAAATTACCCCATGATTTACTCACCCTCAAGCCATCCTAGGTGTATATGACTTTCTCCTTTCAGATGAATACAATCGGAGTTATATTAATAATCACCCTGATGTTCCCACGCTTTATAACGGCAGTGCACGGAAACCACCTATTTTAAGCTAAAAAAAATAAGTGCATCCATCCATCATAAATGTACTCCACACAGCTCTGGGGGGTTAATAAAGGCCTTCTGAAGTGAAGCAATGCGTTTGTGTAAGAAAAATATCCATATTTAACACATTATAAAGGAAAATATCTAGCTTCCGCCAGACCACCTTCTGTATTCAACTTAACGAAGAAAGTGTAATCCTCTCACAGTTCAAAACGCTTACGCTACTTCTTACGCCTTCTGTATTCAACTTACAAAACAAGCTTCTGGCTGAAGCTAGTTATTTTATTTTATAACGTGTTAAATATGGTTATTTTTCTTATACAAACACATCGGTTTGCTTCAGAAGGCCTTTATTATCCTCCCCGGAGCTGTGTGGAGTACGTTTATGATTGATGGATGCACTTTTTTTTCAAGCTTCAAACAGGTGCTTTCCGTGCACTGCCATTACAAAGCTTTGGAGCATCAGGTGATTAGTTATATAACTCAGATTGTATTTGTCTGAAAGAAGAAAGTCATATACACCTAGGATGGCTTGAAGGTGAGTAAATCATGAGGTAATTTTCATTTTAAAGTGAACTAATCCTTTAAGGACCTATCAGCCTGCGCTATCTACAGTGACATGACAGAACTTATATATATCACTGTCCACCATGTTCTGTCTGAGTTTACTACTTCTGAAGAAGAACAAACTTTGCGACTGTTAAAAAAGTATGATGCAGTAAGTGTTTTCACACACTGTTTTTTGCTTACTTTATAGTGTGGAGAGGGTTTGTTTTCCGTTCAGTTCACTGTAATGCATTCTTGTTTTGATGTTAGCACAGTGCTAAGCTAATAACAGGATATTCTATTAAGCGTTAAACACTGCTCCAAGTAAATTGTACACTCAAAAAGCAGTACATGCCAGTAAATTTGTACCACTTTAGGACCCATTAGTCAGTAGATTGTGATTTTAGACGGATGTAATTAACAATTAACCAAGAGAACAACCATCTACTCCAATCATCCGGTTCTAACACATGCAAATGTCTTTCTCTCTTGTCTCTCTCCCTCTCGCTTTCACTGTTTCTCTGCCTCTCTAGCATTCACTGCTAGTGCACTGCTGTCCTCTGTGTGACAGTATTTTGGTGAGCACAGCAACGACATCCAGTCCTCCTCTTGCTGCAGTCTCAAAGATTTCAGCTCCTGCCTCTGAGGGCAGGTGTCTCTGACAAACACATGTGTTAACAGTCAATTATCCAGTCAGTAAAGCCCCCTAATTACAGCACAAATCAGTTCTGTGTCTGGCAGTGAGATTCACAGAGCTCGGTAGGAGAGAGCGTTTTAAATGGTTGAACAGTGAAAGCTAAACATCTGATAGCATGAAGATCTCTCAGTTTTATGGAGCTAATAGCAAACTATTCTTGTAATGCGCCAGAATGTGGCACAAATAAGGGCTCTGTATGCTGCTGTATTCCCTGGATGCTGTCTGTGCCTCAGTTTGATGGCCTTATCGTGTTTGAAGGAGTGACAGAGAAAACAGGCTGACTGTAAAGTGAGCATAGATTGCAGCATCACGGATAAACTGTGAGCGAGTAAAATGTAAATGTAGGGTTTTTTTTTTTTAATGCAGAGTGAAAAACTTATGTTCAAACATGGACAATGCATTTTGAAAAAGAAAACTGCACTCTTAAAGGCAGATGGGATTTGCACACTGGTCTCCACATAATTATATAAAAAAATGAGTCTTTAAGTAAACTCACTGACCCATGAGTATATGCTGAGAGGAATTTCAGATAGCATTTTCAGATACATGGCTAGAATTTAAAATAAAATATGCCAAATAAACAAAATAAAGATAAAATAATATAATGAACAGTAGCATGAATGTTATTTTATTTTCATAACCGGTCTGCAAGATGAGGAATTGTGCCATGCAAATGAGAATGGGTTCAAAACTCACTTTAATAGCCATTATTAATTAACTATGAAGGAAATATTCATTTCTAAACATAATTAAATTTTCATTTAGTTTGATAATATTCACCTAAAAAATTGAACAAACAGAGCTTGATATCCTTCTGCACGCACTTGTGAAATTCATTCTTGTAGTACAGCTCAAGACCTTGCATTAAATTGTCCTAGATTGAATTGTTTGCAAGGGCCACTGAACAAATGTTTGACTCAAGGATAAATAAGGAGGGTAATATTGATTACAGACTCAGAAGTAATATCTTACATAAATATTTGGGACAGAAAGAGATGCATTATGGGTCAAACAGCTCTTTGCTGAATGCAGTACAGAAGCTATACAAATAAGAACTGGCCAAGATCATTCATCTTCTAGTGCATAACTATGATTCATGCTGAAAGAGCATTTCTACATTCTGAATATTTTTCAGCAGTATGTGTTGCATTGAATTGAACATAGTCACCATTATACTATAGTCACCTTTTGTTTTCCACAGAAAAAGGAAAGTCATACAGGTTTAGAACAACATAAGGGTGAGTACAAATATAGCAGCTAGCATATGATCTTATAAGCCTCTTCTATACTGTAACATCATCTGTTGTATGTTTTAGGGTGCACCCTACTTTTTTCCCCAAATAAAGAGTGCACTTAGAGGACCAAAGGTATCCAAGTCCAACACATTTAGTGTCAACTTGGACAACTTGACAACAAAAATGGCTAAAGCAGATATGTTTCTGGCAGCCCCTCACTTCACACTATAATATATGTTTACAGACATTGCTCTGAGACAAGGACAGAATGACGGTAAAGACCCTCCAAGCCATGAATGTCCAAAGAATGTGTGATTGATGCTTCTTGTCTGAGCAAGACAATGTCAAGTTATAAAAAAGTTCAGCAATTGCTAACAAAATAAGGGAAGCCCAAACACAAAAAGAGAAGTCTGTGTCAAAAAGTAAAACTATCACTTTCTTTCCCTTTCATAAATAAAATGTTCAGAGTTTTAGTAAAGAATGCCTCTGACACAATGCTATTCTGTCTGCAAGTACATTGTTGCATCAGTAAGTGGCGGCAAGTCTTTATAAGGGAGTCAGCCATTCAATCGATTCATTCAAAAACGCTGATTTATTCAGGAACGAAATAAATGTATTTATGAGTAAGTCATTAAATTTTTCATTCAACCGATTCGTTCAAAAACACTGATTCATTCAGAAACAAAGCAAGTGTATTTATGAGCGAGTCATTGAATCGTTCATTCAACCGATTTGTTCAAAAACAGATTCATTGAAGAATGAAACAAGTGTATTTACAAGTGAGTTAGAGGTCTGTTTTCCTTTTTTAATGCAACTTGTTTTGCGTACGTGCTCTCGCTCTGTCACAACATGGCAGACGGCATGACACAAAATGAGGAAGAACTTATTACGGTGGCAAATGATGTGGGGAAAGCTGCACTGTGGACGAAATATGAACTTGTCGGTACAACCAACGAAGAGCTTGGCGGTTACATGCAGTACTTGCACAGACGTTTTTGCTTATGATAGCAAGAATACAGGTAGGCTACTGTACACCAGAGGCCGCTGTGCCTTGAAGAAACTGTGTTTGTTTACATGTTATTATAGTGACTATTGCACGCAATTCTGAAATACAGCGTATTACAAAAAGTTGCTTTTGTAAGAAAGCGATTTCAGTTTCGGGTTGGGTTTGGGCTTCAAATTTAACAGTACCGGTCTACATTCTCGTGTATGGGCCGGGTACGGGCTTCAATTTAAAGCCTGTGCAAACCTCTAGAGTGAGTCACTGAATAATTAATTCCACGGATTAGAGCGAAATATGATTTTATGTATTAATGAATCGTTGAATCATTCACTTAATCAATTTGTTCAAAACACTGATTCATTCAGGGGCAAAACACCACCACTGTTGGTCGGAGAGGCGCAAAGGTTCTTCTTTGACTTCATTTGGAAGTATTTTTGTTTGCAGAACAAAAACATACAAAACTCTGAATGACAATTGTGTCTGAAATAAAAGTTACTCAGTATTAATTTCTTGTTTATTTAACTGTCGTACTAAAGCAATATCACATTTGCAATTGTTTGTTTCTGAGTATCAACAATTTAACCTTCTAAGTTTAGTCAAGAACGTGTCAACAAGCATCTGCCAAATAGATATTGGTTTTATGAAATTGTTGAATCCATAAGTCCCAGCAAGTTTATTTTGCAGTCTTATCTTATGGGGATCTTGGGTTCTCTAATGAATCTGTCATGAGACTTATATTTGTTTACCTTCAGTAAGTTTGCTGCCTGGGTCTTAATTAACTATGCCGGTATACTCTTTACTCCTTGTTAATTGTCTTTGATATGCTGCTATTCAAGCTGATTTTAAAAGTGCAAGATTATTATTAAACCAAAATCAATATGTTCTTATCTACAAACCTTTCCTTCAGAGGGAGACCTATGATTACTTCAAGCCAAAACAAGCATCAAGCCCAAAACAATGACCATCAATTGCTAGTACACTGGGTTTCTAGGGTGTTTAAAGTGGTTGCTAGGTTGTTCTAGGTGGTTGCTAGGGTGTTCTGATTGTTACTACAATTTTGCTTGGTGGTTGCTAGAGTGTTTTGGGTGATTGCTAGGGTATTTCTAGGCTGCGTTTAACGCCACTTTTAGACATACACTCACAAACTTCCCTACGCACTTCCCTTTGGGGGAATCCCTGCTGCCATTTTGAAGTGCATTCAACTTTAAGTGGGCGAGGGAAGTTTATTTTGACAGACCCTCGACCCCTCAATTTTGACTGAGGGAGCAAATCTACTCAATATGTAGACTTCAGGCAGATCCATTGACCATAATGCAACATTGCAATATTTTATTTGGTTCTCATAGAGAAGGAAGTCTGAGTCTTATACATACGTACACAGTCAACATTGTTATGGTCAGTATATAGTCACAATTATTTTATTATTTTTGTCTCGGTTGTGACCTGATGATCACAAGATGTTGTTTGTGTGAGTGCCCTGTTCATGTTATAACAAGAAATGTGCGTTATTCTCAACAGTATGGATTGCACAGCTGAAAGAATTCAATTGAAATAGTTTGACATGAGGGGAATTCATTGGCAACAAACAAGCCCATTTCTCCCACAGACTCAGACTGCAAAAACAGACAAGCCAAGGCTATTTTTTTTTTAGTTCTGACCTTCACAGTGACTTAGATTTGCTTTTCACCATGGTGGCTGAATTGATTTCAATTAACTGTGGTATTTGTATTTGTGGCAATAGCCACAAGGCTTCTTGGATAAGAGGGTTAAGAAATCAACATTGGTCATCAACAAAAAGTATTATGCAAAAACATTGTGACCTACCTAATGTCCTCCATCTAAAAACTGTCAAACAGTCAAGTAAAATGCCTTGGTATTTGTTGAACTGATTTATGGAATCGGTATTGGAGCCTTGCTGGTTGAATTTTAACATGATAGACAATTATGAACAAATAAGAAATATTCTATGACATTCGATATCAGGGGATTGTTTCAAAACAGCCAATAATCAGGGCCAAATGTATCCTGCCAATCAAAAAGGGGTGGAAAAACTTGTCAGGCTGCAAATCATACTGTGTATGAAGAAAATGTCTCTGCAGTTGGGCACTATTGCCATTAACGCAGGTTTAATTTGACCCTATGAATCACCCATTAACCACCCACCGAGTCTCAGCTTTTAAATTCTGTCCATTTTATCACAAAATTCAAACAGTAAATGCTGTTTTGACACTCTTAAATGTGTCGAGCAAGATCACTTTAGCATGAGTCATATCTTCGTAAGTTATAGCACGAAATAAACATGAATAAACATCAGAAGGTATAGTGAAAGATACAATACAACTTACTGTAAATCTATCATCTCTCATGTAATCATGTTTCAGTTACAGAAAGGCATCAATAAGGCTTGTTGGTAACCAGGCAGTTGACATTAGCCATTAACTTCCATAATAGGAAAAAAAAATACTCTGGAAGTCAATGACTACCGTCAACTGTCCGGTTACCAACATTCTTCAAAATATCTTCTTTTGTGTTCAACAGAAGAAAGAAACTCATACAGGTTTGGAACAACTTGAGGGTGAGTAAATGATGACAGAACTATCCCTTTAACTTTACATTTACCTCAGGAAAGTTATCCAGTGTTCACAGTTTGTAAGCTATAAAAACACTAGATAAGTACTTAAGTTTTTATTTGAGTTTTAATACTATATCTGAAAATAAATAGCAGTAAATAAACTATAACCTTTAAGATGTACTAAATGAGAGGGTTCCCTATAGTTTACAACATTAGATAGGAGATATTTTTTCCATAAGTAACATTTAGGCCTACCTGACATACTTGCAAATAAATCAATATTGAATCAAAGTGTGTAATACGTCTATTCGTAACGTCTATAGCGCAAGCATTCGACAGAATAAAACATTTCAAACCGTATACGGCACAAAAGCTCCAGAAATTACCACCAAGCTATCGGCATCGGTAGATGTCATTCTGAATAATCGCCCAGAAACTTTGATTTGGTGTATCTTCCATATTTTATTACAGTATATGACTAATGTCATAATCATAATCATTATAATTTACCCTGCCATCGTCATCGTCACGACCATCAAAGTCGTTCTTGAGAACAGCAGCAGAAATCTTTGTTAATATCATAAATCATAACCCGCTTGTGAGTCAAATGCAGCATTTTACAGAAATGAACATGGAAAACCATAGTCCGAAATTCAGCAACGTATTAAAAAATGTAACTGCTGGAGCTGGGGTATAGGGCACAGCCTGTAAGTTGTAATAAAGTTGTAATAAAGCATATATGCAATGAATGATGTTCACTTACCAAAATCTGCAAAAGTGGTAAGTTAGGTTCTCGGCTCTCACTTTGGATGCTTTCATCTCTATAAATATGTACTGCGGATAGCGAAGTGGGTGTCTAATTGGCTCGCATTTGATCCCATCACTCTAAGTAGGACTTGGTGCTATTAATGGAGTTCTAATTCTGTTTTCCTGCTCACATACATTACAGAAGACAGCCTTATTTTGATAGAGTGTTGTGAAAGACTTCATTAGTCGAACGGCGCTACATGGTGAATAATGGCAGCTGCCTTGACCTTGTGCTGAGGTGTCATTTTGAATTGTAATGCCCAATTGTAACAGGGCTTTACAACTGATTACTGAAAGGTACTCGGTTTGTTCAGCTTTAATAGACGGCTCCTCCTATGTGACTAGACTCCTCAGTGATTGAGTCTGGATTAAACAAGACAATACTCTTAGGGTTTATGGAGCAAGTGAAAACTTTAGAGATCTTAAGCAATGGTAATTTGGAGTGGGCAGTCTTTTTTCTATTAATTCTATTATTCTATTAATTTATTTAAATACATGCAATTCATTCATGCAATGACTTGAAACGTCTTATTAAAATATTTGAAATTAGCTTATTACTTTTTTACTAAAACTTTTCTTAAAAATTGATTAATAAAAGACTTTTTTTTTACTTGGCACGTGTGTTTTAAACTATATTTTTTCCTAATTAGATCTTAGACATTCTTATTGTGATTGATCCTTGTAAAGAGGACAGTAGGCTCACACTCACACATTTAGCTTGGTAATGGTACATGGCAAAATGGTTATTTAACGGTTATACAGTGATATGCTCTACTGAAGACAGAATGTATAGTGACTTATGTAATAGCCATTTAAGACCTTCTACACTGAGAAAAGTGACAATTCAGCAGCTCATAAATGCTCATAATAAGGGCTTGGTTAATTCCTGCAAACCTATTGACTCACCCAACAGATGTTGACATTGTGTTCAAATCAACACATGCCTGTAGGTATTCATGGAAGAATGACGTTATTATTAGTGCATATTTCCATTTCTCATACTCTGATTTGGTAAGGGGGGCGGGGTGAGATGGGGTTGGCATTGGTTTCTATGAATCAGATGGGTTTCAGAATTAATTCAAGAAAGATTAATATGAGAAAGCCAATGACTCATAGCACTGAAACATAAAAGACAAATACTTTTCTCCAATATGTGTCTCTAACAAATGGGCTCTTTTTATGTTGATTCATTTTGTTATATATGAGCAGCTCCTCATGGTTCCCCACCCAGCTGGCATTCAAAACCCATCCATGGCAAAGTCATAATTTGCTGTAATATAGCAACTAACTCTCAATGAACAAGTTAGAGACAGCAATGTTGAAACATAAAATTGTGCTATTAGCTGCATTTCATTCAACTCAGAAAATGGGAAATTACAACTTCCTTCTTGGGAACGTGCAACAGAATGGCATGTGCAGTCGGATTTCTAATCTGAAAACTTGTGCAGAAATCTAGAAGTGTATGATTTCACATGAGCATGATAGTACCCAGACAGATGTACAAAGCTAATGCTAAGCATTCACATTAAAGGAAAAGAAAAAAGAAAAAGAAAAAAAAAACAACAACAACAACAAAAACGAGTTATGAGTTATGAGCTATGTTTCCAAATCAAAATAAAACCAAATTGCAGGTGTAATATATTACACTACTATTTGGAAGCCAAGAAAGTGTCTATGTTGATAGCCGAACACAAAAGCAAATGCTAGCAGTTATTTATTTATTTATTTTTAATACAGTACACTATCTTCTGAGCATCAGAGAATGGAACGCCATGGTTTGAAGACAAATATAAAGTAAGTATATCTTAAATTCAACTTTGAAATGCAGCAATAGCAAGTGTTAAAGTTTTAGCTGGTTAGCATGGCAAGTTAGCCCTTGCTGCTAGCTGTTGTCATTCAGACTGTGAAAAGCAGCATCTAAAATCGTATACTCTCTAAGCAAGTACTATTTTGAATAAGTAAGTGAGTATTATGAAAGTATGTTCTATGTAGTATGAATGTGTGTGGTATGAATATAATTTGGATGTAACTACATCTGTCATGCTGTCATTGTCATGCCACACAACTGAACCTGATAGGTCACTTCACTGCCATTCACTGCCTTTAATAATCCACAAAGAGGTAATCAAAGCAGGCAGGCAAACAAAAATACAACCTCTAACATAGACGTGACCGGACAACTGGGAACTGAAAAGACTGCAACTTAAATACAAAGCAAATGAGGGTAATGATGATTAACACCTGTGTTGAATAAATGAATCTCCATGACAACTAAAGAGTGGCGGGAAACTGAACAAAGGAACATTTGACTGAGGGGCTGTTTACAGGACACCGTTTTCAACTAAAAACGGAAAACTTTTTATGTGTTTTGGCCGTTCATTTACACGACAACAGCATTTTGGTGGCCTAATAATGCAAACTTTTGAAAATGGGTTTCAAAGTGGAAGTTTTTGTGCAAGGCGAGTGCAAAAGAATGCGTATGTGCACAGGCGTGCAGTCTTTCTTTACAAAGTGACATCGCCAACTACGTCTGGCATGCGTAATACAGCTTTTTTAGTCATTTGCGAGGATCCGTGTGAACAGGGATAGTATTGATAACATTGTCATCTGTACAAAGAAAAAACATTTCCATTTTTAGTACATCGTTGTTGTGTAAACGTACCCTAAAAGTCCATGAAAATGAAACTAACTAAACAGAACCGTTACAATAATGTATTAGCCATACAATTTCAGCATGAAATAATTAAACCTATAAAATTTTACATGGATAACATTTAAACCAATAACATTTTTATCTCAAAATTCTGACTTCTTGCAATCACAAGTTTACATCTCGCAATTCTGACTCTATAACTCGTAATTGCGAGTTTATATCACAATTCTGAGAAAAAAAGTCAGAATTGTAAACTCGCAATACATTTTTTATTAACTATATTGCCAAAATTATTGGGACACCCCTCCAAATCATTGAATTCCGGTGTTCCAATCATTTCCATGGCCACAGGTGTATAAAAATCAAGCACCTAGGCATGCAGACTGCTTCTACAAACATTTGTGAAAGAATGGGTCGCTCTCAGGAGCTCAGTGAATTCAAGCGTGATAGGTTGATCCATTCGTGAAATTTCCTCACTACTAAATATTCCACGGTCAACTGTTAGTGGTATCATAACAAAGTGGAAGCAATTGGGAACAACAGCAACGTAAAATCGCAGAGCGGGGTCAGCGCATGCTGAGGAGCACAGTGCGCAGAAGTCACCAACTTTCTGCAGAGTCAATAGCAGAACCTCCAAACTTCGTGTGGCCTTCAGATTAGCTCAAGAACAGTGCATAGAGAGCTTCATGGAATGGGTTTCCATGGCGGAGCAGCTGCATCCAAGCCTTACATCACCAAGTGCAATGCAAAGTGTCGGATGCAGTGGTGAAGAGCACGCCACCACTGGACTCTAGAGCAGTGGAGACGTGTTTTCTGGAGTGATGAATTGCACTTCTCTGTCTGGCAATCCGATGGACAAGTCTGGGTTTGGCGGTTGCCAGGAAAACGGTACTTGCCTGACTGCATTGTGCTAAGTATAAAGTTTGGTGGAGGGGGGATTATGGTGTGGGGTTGTTTTTCAGGGGTTGGGCTTGGCCCCTTAGTTCCAGTAAAAGGAACTCTTAATGCTTCAGCATACCAAGACATTTTGGACAATTTCATGCTCCCAACTTTGTGGGAACAGTTTGGGGATGGACCTGTTCCAACATGACTGCGCACCAGTGCACAAAGCAAGGTCCATAAAGACATGGTTGAGCGAGTTTGGTGTGGAGAAACTTGACTGGCCTGCACAGAGTCCTGACCTCAACCCGACAGAACACCTTTGGGATGATTTAGAGCGGAGACTGCGAGCCAGGCCTTCTCGTCCAACATCAGTGCCTGACCTCACAAATGCGCTTCTAGAAGAATGGTCAAAAATTCCCATAAACACACTCCTAAACCTTGTGGAAAGCCTTCCCAGAAGAGTTGAGGCTGTTATAGCTGCAAAGGGTGGGCCAACTCAATATTAAACCCTACGGATTAAGAATGGGATGTCATTAAAGTTCATGTGCACGTAAAGGCAGGCGTCCCAAAACAAGTTTCCACAGACTGCTACTGCAGAACTGTCACTTTCTCCCACCAGGTAGGCACCGCCCACAAAACATGCCATCGCTGTTTACAAACACCAAAATGGTATACTGTTTTTCGCCTTCCTATATAGTAGGGAAGTATGTGATTTCGGATGCAGCCCTAGTTAATTCTTGTGATGAAATTAGCCAGCCAACAACATTATTTATTTATTTTTAGCATTTATGTCGATATGGCAAATGTAAAACAGTGTACTTTCTGGGGATCATGCATGAGTACATGAATGGGAATGCAGATAGCTTAGATGATGTGTACTAGTTTGCCAATATCATGCTGTGGATGTAATTTGATGACACTGCATACACACGCTTATAATATCATGCAAAACGTGTTGCTAAGAGAGTCTTGTTTCCTAAGGGACAGCATGTGTTTTGTTTTGTGCAGAATTCAGCTTTGTGCTACGGGGGTTACGACTCAGCAAGACAGCTCAGGGTACAAAGATACATGTTCCCCAGGTTTGCCAGCATGACCTACAAACAATATCAGCAGTCTTACCATTTCAATTCAATCCAGTCATTGTGAACAACTGGCGTGATACTGGGGACTAGTGCTCAAGAGCCTGGAACTCACATTCGACAAGGGATAATGGGCACAGGTGCCACCCGTTAACTTGCCCCTTTCTGTTGTCGAATCCATTTGCATATTTTCATTTGCCTCGCCAAAGAAGGATTTTGACCCCTTAGACGGGTGTTTTTCAGCAGTGACTGATTGGTATTCAGGGATTCTGCAGGGTTGGAGAGGAATTAAATGAAGACAGAACCTGTTAGTCTCAGAATAATGTTTGTTGAGTCAACAGATGGCGGACGCAAACACTCAAGAATTTGGATTGTGCCTAAAATACATTCTAAACTGCACAAACTGCCTCCTATTTTAATATTTTTTCTAGTCCTGGTTTTCCTGTGATGGCATTCCTGAAGTGTCCAGTGTGACAGACACAAACAAACTTTGACAAGGGGACCATCTGTGTTCGTCGCATTTGTTTGTTCACTTACACTTTTAAGTTCACATTCTGGAATTTGGCCTTTGGCGCCGCTGGCACAATGTGACTGTTGGAAAATGTCCCAGTGGACACAGTACTATTTACATCAAAATGTGATCAAACCCAAACGGAAATGTTCTGGCTTGTTTGTATACCGATGGCATGATTTCAACATCTGAATGATAGCCAGAGGAACAATAGAAAGGACACCAGGAAGTACATTAAACCCTTTATTTGCTGTATAAGATTTGTGGGAAACACAAAAGAGAAAAGTACTCAGTAAACCTGAAGCTTGTTGATATTAACAGCTGGGAAGAAGAAAAAGTACAATCATGTTCAAGTCAGCCTGAATCAAAGGGGCCATAAATCACTCTTTGACATCAGTTATTGTAAGATGAGTGCATGGATGCAGATGATGTCAAGTCACTGCCATGGTGACAGATGAGGACAATACATTTTTCAGAAGGAAAGGTATGTGTTTGTAGATTGGACTAAACATTTAAAGACAAAAGATGAGAAAATAATAGAGGTAGTGTTGAGCACCATGGGATTTTTTACAAGCATCAACGACAGTCTTGGAAAATGGGTCAATGACATGATGCTCTTTTTTTTCTGTCTTGACCTATTAATTCAAATACATTAAAATGCTATTCATTAATACAATTATTTTATGATGAACATGGTTTTTATTTCTGAAATAGTCATTTTTGGGGGTCCTGATATCATAAAGGAAAAAAAAACTTAAAATACTAAGAGTAGCCTATTAAATAGAATTAAACCTATAAAAAAAACTGAATAGTAATAATAAAAAAATTATAATAAAAATGGAAATAAAAAAGATGTTATTATTTTTTACTGGTACACCACATGACATTTTTAGTGTCATTAAATAGGGCTTTTCACATTGCGCTTAACCCCGGGTTATCATCGTTCTAAACACAGATTTTTACCCCGGGTAAAGGAGCGTTTCACACTTTAGATGTGGGTTTAGCACCGCTTTTTACCTGGGGTTATGAACCCAGCTTTTGCAGTGTTAACTCCGCCAAACTTGTACAGTGTGAAACGATGCAGTGTTACAATGTTACAACTAGAAGCTTTGCAACCGACAACCAATCGCCTTATATTCACGCGCTTTGTGCAGTCACGGAAACGCCGCGAGATGTATAAACAGTCATTTCTGCTAGGGCTGGACGATTATGAACTAAAATCAAAACATTTTATAACATTTTACCTCGATTACGATTAATGAATGTTTATTTTGTTTCCGTTTTTTTTTTTTTTTTTTTTGCCCTCATAGTTCACTGACAAGGTTTGTGCTGTAAATATGCTTGACTAATAAAGGTGGGATATTTTTTCCTAATGCAAGAGTGCTCTGACATAACAGCTCACTTTCAGCAGTTAGCTAATTTATCTATGGTTCCTAACATTTCTTACAGATTTCTGCTTGTTGTAAATCAGATACAGATAAATTAGTACAGTATCAGTAGGTAATGAGAGCGAATGCATATGTGAATTAGTCATACCATCTCTCTATTAATTGTGAAGCTGTGGGTTGTAATTAGTTACTTCAAAAGTAGAAAAATATATGCTATAACTTTTGAGTTTCTAAGCTACTTTAGTGATAAATTTACAGGACAGTGTTGACAACGAGTTTCTGTGCTCCTATCTGTGCGCGCGATCTTCACGTGATGCGCAAGCTGTCTGTATGAGTGTTCGTGTGCCACAATGCAACTGCGCGAGCACAGTAGCGCGATATAATAATGCACATCCAATCGTCTAAAATCACTTGAATGTCCAAACTGGCAAGCTGTAAAACACATACAACTGACAAAGTTAAGTGAAGACGCAAGTGAAAGTAGTCTCACTTCAGGGCTCACCGCTCGTGCGCCGTCTGTGTGTGTCGACTCGGCGTTCGCCTCAGTGTTGCTTCCATGCCGCTGACTGGACTGGACGGGGTGGAGTTACGTGACTACACACACAGTAGGTTTTTAAGCGAAAAGTATTAACAGGATTAAAAAACCGACATAACCGACATGGGAAAATTACGTCGGTTAGAGGTTCTGAATTTCGGTTTCGATTACTTTCCGATTAATCATCCATCAATAGTTTCTGCGTATGATAATAAAAATGTCAAATGGCGATGGAAAATGTGACAATTGGAGCGAAGAAGAGACCGTCATTCTTACCTTTATAGTTTGAAAAATTCACTCAGAAAAAAAACTTGATATTACAGTCAGCAATGTGTGCTATCCTTTATATAAACAGGTCGGGTGCTGCATTTGTCTAGTCAGTGACACTGACTTTGCAAATATGCAGATAAGGACTTTAACCCAGGGTTTAGGAATGTGCAGTGTGAAACGGTAGCTAATGAATACCCAGGATTAACTGTCAACCCTGGGTATAGTATGAGCAGTGTGAACGTGAATAAAGATAACCCGGGATTCCGTTTACCAGGGTTTTAGAATGACCCAGGGTTAACTATTTCAAGTGTGAAAAGCCCTAATGTAAACTTTTGTTGAAAAGGGAAGCCATCATGATCATAAATATGACATTTTTTTAAATAGGAAAGAAAAAAAAATCTATTTTTCATTGACCTAATCATCAATTTCTTATCCTTCTCGGTTATCATATAATCTAATGATTAAGAGCAGTACCTGAAATATATTCAAATAGTTTATATATACCACACAATGCATTTATTCACCAAACTCATCAAGGTAGCCTGAACATTTAGTTCAGTATTCATTTGAGAGGACTGAGAAAAGAGTCTCAGACTTTGAATGCAAGCCCATAGATGTTTGCATAACCGATGTGATGATTACAGAATTAAATGGCACAGTACAAGGCATTGAAGGACAGAGGGGTGGGAAAATTAGTTAGGTTGTGCCCATGGGCTTGAATAATTCATTAATTTAAGCTAAACCTAAATATTTTGAAGACATGCACTCAAAATTGCAAGAAGTCCACCTCCTTCCCCACAGCAGCCTGAAACGATGAGCTTTTCTCTCCCACTTATGCGAGACAAACCTCTCTGGAATTGCGTTCTTTCAGAATTCTGATAGAGCCTTGTTTAAACAGCATCTTTCATTTCATGTCTTGGGTATTTAACCAAGGAAGGCCGACTTGAGATTCAGTGGGTACAAGAGAAGGTTTTGGGAGTCTTTCAACATGGAACCTTCACCTGAGCTGTTCCGACAGAATCCGAACCCCTAAGTGGATTACCCGGCACACGCTTGAAAGCAGGCAAGTACTTCTTCATAGCGACAAAACTTCAAAGAAGAAGAAGAAAAAAAGTCTTTAAATATACTTAAAAGGAACAAAAATGAAAAAAAAAAAAAATGTGAAAGGAGAATCAAACAACATTGACAATGGGAACTTTCTGGCAGCTTTGAATGTGATTGTTCTGGCAGCGGCTTCTTTCGAGACGAGCTGTCAATTTGCATATGTGGACGAACGAGGAGGCGTTTAGCATTTGAATGACATTTGTGTGCCAGGTGAGAGAGAGAGTGAGCATTAACAGAGATGAGCAGAGACAGAAGGACATCTGAGGGAAGAATGCAAAGAAATCAAAGTCAGACCCAGTTCCCATGAAGACTGACCAGAGGAGACCTTGGTCGGATGGTCGACAGAATTTCAAATTGCTTTCATGAACGGGACGAACCTCAGAATGACTAGACTATAAGCTTGAAGTGACATTTTTGGAATGGAGGATGACAACGAATTTTGTAGAGCTAAGGGATGTTATGTACTGAGCGATCTTTGATTCATGCAAGCTTTGGGAATCAAACAAATATCATCAAACCCTATCTGCAAAAGGGAAATGAGCGTGTGCTCTGAATATTAACTGTCATCAGGGAGTCACCAGTGTGTTATGAACCACAGATCTTCAACTCCCGGTTGGTGTGGCAGAATTAGAATAACATTGTTCTCTGTGCACCTGTGATGCTTTAAAAAGCGGAGGAAGACTATTCAGTTAACACGTCCAAGGTCACCAGATTGATCACTGCTTATACAAGACCCTTTTTACCAGTACTGTGACCCAGATTAACATCTGCTGATGCCAGTCAGCTTCCAGGCACTATTCAATTGCTGAAGGACACAAAATGAATCTTGGCTCCTTTTTGACAATTTCATATTGCTATAAAACTGCTATTGCTTTCCGGGCACATGGTTGGTCATTCATTGTTATGCACAACTCATTCGTGCTCCTGAATGTAAAAAGATCCTGAATCGTAATGTTGTGTTTTGCATGTCTGCTAACCATTGGTATTAACTTCCATAACCAGCCAGACATAGGTAGTCCAGCTGCTAGACCAGCACTATTGCACTCTTAGTTCACCCAAAAATGAAAACTCTGTCATCATTCACTCACCCTCATGTTGTTCCAAACCTGTATGAATTTCTTTCTTCTGCTGAACACAAAAGATATTTTGAAGAATGTTGGTAACCAGAGTTGACGGTAGCCATTGACTTCCATAGTATGGAAAAAAATAATATGGAAGTCAATGGCTACCGTCAACTGTCTGGTTACCAACAATCTTCTTTTGTGTTCAGCAGAAGAAAGAAATTCATACAGGTTTGGAACAATTTGAGGGTGAGTAAATGAGTACAAATTTCCATTTTTGGGTGAAATATACCTTTAAAAAAAAATAAAGGTTCCAAAAGGGGGTTTCTGCATCGATGCCATAGAAGAACCATTTTTGATTCCCCAAAGAATCTTTCAGCAATCAGTTCTTAAAAAGAACCAATTTTTCCTTATAGTGAAGAACCTAATTCCATTATAAAGAACTTTTTGTGAAATGGAAAGTTTTCAGGGATATTAAAGGTTCATCATGCCAATATAGATTCTAATAAAGAACGCTTTGTTTTAAGATTATAGCTGCCATAAACCCAGCTGGATCAGCTTGGAGATGTGTGAAGCTGGTGTTTTCGGCAGAGTACCTAGAGCTGTTCAGTTTATAGTCCTGAAAAATTATTAGCATTTTCAAGTTTTTATTTTAATTACACTTTTTTATAGCATTTTTTAATTATTATTTCTCTTCTTAAAATCTCTAGAAAAGACTTTCATTTTTATTTTATTTGTATTTTTTACAAAATGTTACTAATTTGTATAGTTATTTGATTCATCAAGCATGTGAACAAATCTGTATTTTTGATCAAATCTTTTAAGAAAATGACTCATTCTCATATATTTCTGTGCGCTGACTGCTGTTTTTCATTCATTCAAGTCATCTCATCTTGTTTATGATTGAACTTAATGATCTGGAGCATCTCATTCTTTAATGAGGATCTGCTAACTGGCTAAACAAAAAGGGCCATTTGTTCAATTTGGCATGTGAGTCAGTCTTGTACACAACAGCAAGAGAAAAGGGGCAAAATAATTATGAATGTGCATAGGCATAGAGACTTGCGTCATCATTTATTTAGGTTATTGTTTTATTGATGATTTCTTTAGTTTGAAAAAAGTCATGTTCAGCAGTTGGCAAAATAGGAAAAACAGATCTTATGATGTTTTAATACATAAATAGATCTTATTAGAAAGCTTATGATGCTTAAACACTGTTTTTAGAGCCTTGGAGTAAATTTAATGACTCAGAAATGTAAAGAATGAAAAATAACCACCTCATTCCCATATTTTCGCCACCTATTGGTGTAACAATGTAACATGCAGAAAGGGTTGTTGAATGATTCAATGAACTAATCTGAATGAATCTTTTTAGTGAATTGATTCAAAAGTAAGTAATCAAAATTCAAAATCCACTTCTTTGAGTAAACTGTAGCCCTAATGTAGGAACTTGTTTAGCAATGTAGCTTACATAATATTAAAGGTGCTGTATGTAATTTTTTGACTGTACTAAAGCAGCACACTATAATATGTTTGCAGATATTTAGGAAACATGCTAAGTTCACATACTTGTTTCTCCGAAAAACAATGCTACAGCCAGTTATTTGAAACGCTACAGCCAGTTATTTGAAATGTGCGTTCCATGTCGGAATGTCTGTTTTTGTTTTGGTCTGTGTGATCCCGCCCACTGCCAATTTACCCAATAGTATTTGACACCCCAGGTTGCCAGTTGGTGGAAAACACAGCATATTGAAGCCATGGGAGCCAGTAAATGAACTGAGTCAGAAATCACATATTTTACCCGACTCAGCATCCATCTAGAAAGCTCTATGACCAGAGGAATATTAAAATGCAGATAAAGCAACTCATCGACCTAAAGTGTGTAAGGCTTGTTTCCTTCAATTGTCAGTTGCGCTCATTCCTGTTGTGTGTCCTCAATCTGGCAACCAGCATGGGCGTCCAGTCTTAGGAGGAGGGGGTGGGAGAAACAACTCTCTCCAATATTTTGAATTTGGACTGCAGTACCCATTTCAACCACTAGCTGTCAATATTACATACTGCACCTTTAACTACAAACCTTACTTTATTCATAATTCGAAAACCACTTGTCAACAAATTGGCAGGCAAATTGAGAGGCAGTAAAAATAACATTTGTGTGCTAAAAAAAACTGATCAGCAAACTGTTTACACTTGAGCAAGTTCAAAAATGATGCATTTATTTTTTTATAGCGTCGTACATGATTAAGGTCAGGTGCTGCCACTGCATATTCCTCAACATCTGTACCACTGCTTTCAGTTTGGAGAACCAGCTGGCTGGGTTTTCAGTAATATGTCATGTTTTGTACTCTTGCTCTGCTAGCGAGGGCAGCTAAGCAAAAATTATGTTCACCGCACCATCTCTGTTCTTGAATACTCAATTTAAATAGGCTAATTACAAATACTATACACACAGTGGGAGACACTTTGATGTGTTTTCAATATGCATGCTTCACAACCCAATGATTGGAACACCCCAGTCCTCAATATTGGGAGAAAATGAATTAATGGATGATAAACCCTGACTGGTGTTGAATTAAGGGGAAAAATTGTTTGCTATAACAGCAGAATATGCTTCAGATTCACCCCTCTGCTTTTAGGAGAACTACAAAGGCTAAAGATGAGTGACAGAGGAAACCAATTTCCTCAGGGGAGAATTTTCCTGCGTTCTTACTTCTGTACGATCATGATTTCCACCTGCTCTCTGAGTAAGTACAAAATTTCCACTTTAATGTTACAAATACAAGCTGTAGCATATGTCTAATGCCAAAATATGACAATTAAAGTTTACTTTTTCTGAACTTTTTATTGCTATTCCCATGCGCCCCGCAAAAAGAACCGATTTAAAATAAATAAAAAAACATAATAAAGCTGCATACAGTACACATCAACACTGACACCTAATTTATGTGTTGGCTCTGAAATGTAAACAACCTGGCACAAATATAAGACAACATCCCAGTGTTGGCTGACAGTCCTATTGGAATATTGATATTGATTCTGTTGACAGGTGGAAATCCATTTTTTGGCCAGCTTTCTTTTTCAGGTTGCTTTGAAGAAGGTTCAAAAATGATTTTTTAACTATTACACATGCAGCTTTCTGGAATACTTGATTCTGATCGATCAGTTGCCGCATTCTGTGGTCATTTTTTAATGTATAGTTTTACAAATAGTGTTTATATACAAATAAAATACCACTTCATGTCCATTTCAGAGTTTCATGTCTGTCATATCACTCTGCAACATAAAAAAAATTCAGATCAAATAAATATTTAATATAAGTTTGTTTTATTTATTTATTTATTGAGTAGCCATATGATAAGTGGATTAAATGTAGAGTCAGCTTGTCATTACTGCTAAATACACCCCTTCAGGGTGATAAAACCCGGTTTATTTTGTGATAATGACTAGCTGGCTGTGCACCATCCCTTAGATATTACAGTATACATAAAAAGTAACATTGTTTCACCATATCTCTGCCTCTTTTCTATGTTTCATGCAGGAAATGCACATTCCAGATGTATAATGGGATAATTAGGATGCATTCAGGGACCTAATTCTCTGCATGATTTCCTCTATATTATCTCAAACAAGCACTGATTAAGAAGAAACACTTTCGTGATTAAACCGAAAGTCTAATTGAAAAGTGCAATACACAATGAGTAAATGAAGAATTAGAGAAAGAGAAGAAAAAAAAAAGAAAAAAAAACAGACAACATGAAAGCAAATGCAGCGAGTTCCTGTTATTTCCTCAGACAGCATCCCACAGCAGAAAGGTTTTACAGAGAAATTATTTAAAATAGTCAAGCATGAAACAGAAGCAAACAGAGAAAAATACATATATGGCTAATTAAATAATAATAATAATGTATTTATCAGGGTGCGTGTGGAAGACCTACAGAAAATCATTTTATAAAACAATTTGTTATAATCTTTTCTATAAAACATTTGGTAGTATTCAACGCTATCTCACAACCATTTCGTACGTATTTTACGAGGTGGCTAATTCGTATGAATTCATACAACCTCACTCGTACGACTTCACTCGTACGAATTCATATGATTTGTCTAAACCCCAGTGACGGGTAGGTTAAGGGACTGGGTTAAGGGTAGGTCATTCGTCCGAATTCATATGAATTTAGCAAAAAACTTACTAATTCGTACAAGTGAGGTCATACGAATTAGCCACCTCGTAAAATACGTATGAATTGCCGTGAGATGGGGTTGGTAGTATTAGATGATTATTAGTTGATTCTATTGGTGAATAAAATCCCCCCACTCAGGGCCTGTTTACACCTGGCATCAAGATGCGTTTTGGTTGATTTGATGACAAGTGGACGGCACTAAATACAGGTGTAAACGGGATGTAAAAAGTTTTGAGCTTGTTCACTTTCAACCACTTCCAGATGTAGTGGAAAATGCATTCGACTGGATTGCTTTCATAGTGTAGATGCTCATGTGGTCAAATGTGTTTGAACAACCACAAAAGACTGCCTATTCTCCGCTTATACTGAACTAACACATAAACATTATGGGAAGCGCGCTAGCCAGATGGGATTTAAACTTTGTCGGCTAAAGACCCAAGATTGGTTTGAAGACGAAAAATGTACCAAACACAATGTCAAAGTTCTCTCACCATTCCTGATTTCTAACACACACTCAAAGCGTTCGGCGTGGTCTTGGTCCGATCGACCAAAACGAATCTTAAAACCACAGGGCCTAAGATAAAGGGTTAGTTCACCCCAAAATGAAAATTCTGTCATTAATTACTCACCCTCATGTCGTTCTACACTCGTAAGACCTTTGTTCATCTTTGGAACACAAATTAAGATATTTTTGATAAAATCCAATGGCTCAGTGAGACCTGCATTGACAGCAAGATAATTAACACTTTTTTAAATGCCCAGAAAGGTACTAAAGACATATTTAAAACAGTTCATGTGACTACAGTGGTTCGAATAGACAAGAATACTTTTTGTGCGCCAAAAAAAAAAAAAATAAATAGCGACTTTATTCAACAATATCTAGTGATGGGCGATTTCAAAACACTGCTTCATGAAGCTTTGAAGCTTTAAGAATCTTTTGTTTCGAATCAGTGGTTCGGAGCGTGTATCAAACTGCCAAAGTCACGTGATTTCAGTAAATGAGGCTTCGTTACGTCATAAGAGTTTCGAAATTTCAATAGTTCACCACTGGGGGTCATGACTTTAGCAGTTTGATACATGCTCCGAACCACTGATTCGAAACAAAAGATTTATAAATCTTTGAAGCTTCATGAAGCGGTGTTTTGAAATCGCCCATCACTAGATATTGTTGAATAAAGTCATCATTTTGTTTTAATGTTCTTCATAACATTAAGGTTGAACCACTGTAGTCACATGAACTGTTTTAAATATGTCTTTAGTACCTTTCTGGGCATTTAAAAAAGTGTTAATTATCTTGCTGGCAATAGAGGCCTCACTGAGCCATCGGATTTCATCAAAAATATCTTAATTTGTGTTCTGAAGATGAACGAAGGTCTTACGGGTGTGGAACGATATGAGGGTGAGTAATTAATGACAGTATTTTCATTTTTGGGTGATATAACCCTTTAATACCACAGGGCCTAAGATAAGGACTCTGGACATTAAAGGTTACAAAGGTTTTGTTTTGTCTGTGGCAATAGTAACCAGAAGAAGTATCCCTTTTTAACCCGAGCTCTGTAAGTATAGCTTACATATAAAAGAAAGGCAAACATAGTCAAAAACAATATGGGAGTAATTCAATATAATCATCCTATTTAAATATCTCAAGTGCTTTCTGTTTTTACAAAAAACACAAACTAGTCTCTACAAAGATTAAAGAGTACATCCATCACATTTTCCTACCCACTTACTGACTTCTGAAAACAATTAGCATCTTAGCATTATTTATTGAGGTGATAGTGAAGTATGGCAGCGCTGTGGTGCACTCTGACCCCACTGATGGCAGGATAAGTCTTTAAATGAAGGTGTCCTTGACTGGATTCACACAGTCCTAATGGGAATAATTAGCCCTGCTTGCTATAATTGACACTTTATGTGAGGAGCATGGCAACAAGACAAAAATAACAAGGAGCTGCTAAAACTGTCAAACCAAAAGTCTCCCTCTCCCACTCCATCATGCATACTAATGGTGCAAGGTGCAAACAAACAACTATGAATGATTTCTTCATTTAAAGCACAAGGAAAGCTGTAATAATGGATGGATGGATAGATAGATAGATAGATAGATAGATAGATAGATAGATAGATAGATAGATAGATAGATAGATAGATAGATAGATAGATAGATAGATAGATAGATAGATAGATAGATTGATTGATTGATTGATTGATTGATTGATTGATTTTCATATAAGGGGATTAAACGCTTTGTTTGCTGAACCTTTTTATATGCCTGCTATTGCCTGTTATTAATATTCAAAGAGTCGCACTTCTCACAAAGAATTATGTCGCTGCTAAAAAGTTCTGACCTTTACATTGTTGTTCAATTGAGAAGGACGACACAAATAATAAATAAGTTAATATCCATAAAATTAAAACACATTAAGTAAGCACATTCCCCAACCCTAGCAATGTAAAAGGGAGGTATTTTAGCATGCTGTATGAATCATAGATAAATAGCACAGACCTTTCCTCATGCAGTTTTAATCCTTAACCATATTAAAACAGGGTGAGAGGCAGTAACTGTGGAGAATAGCCAGAAAAGAAAAATGATTCAGATCAAAAGGATTAAGTAGAGAATCAGAAGTCACACCCTGTCTCCTTCCTTATTGCGTATTAGATGCCAGACACTGAAATCTTAAGTGTTATTCACGCTCAAGCTTGTCACTGGTGATTTAATAATGCTGGAGGAGAATAAAAGAATTTAAATTCCAGTGGCAGTCATGCAGTAAGAGGACGGAAAAGAAACAAAATATCATTATCTCACTCTTAGTGTCAGATTACAAGCGACATTTTGCACGATATAGTACAATCTGTTGCTCCTGATACGGGTTTTCAGAAGGAAATTGGGATCAATGGCAGTTTACTTTAGATAAATAGAAAATTGTGAGCATGAACGAGCTACAATAAGGATTTTCTGTTATGTACACGCCTACAGTTAGATGCATGTTTTGTAATTATGCTGTTACCAAAGGCATTTTCAGATGACTAAATGATTGACAGTTCTAAAATAAATTAAAAAAAAAAAAAATGGAAACATTCAATGAAATTGAATTATGTGTTACTTAAACTATATAGGCAACTTTTGACTTATCCAACAGTGTATGTTGCATACATTGAAGGAGAATTCTGGTTTTTTTTTTTTTTTTTTGCTTTTATTTAGCAAAAACGTATTAAAATAATCAAAAAGTGACAGTAAAGACATCTTTCAATAGAAATCAATATTACAAAAGATTTCTGTTTTTATATTACATTTTAAAAATGTTTAAAAAAAAAAAAAAAAAAAATATATATATATATATATATATATATATATGTTTTAAATTGTTATAATATTTCACAATTTTATTTTATTTTATTTTATTTATTTTTTTTAAATACAGCTTTGGTGATATGTATTTTTTTTTTATTTATTTTTTTTTTTACTTTGTTTTTACTTACATTGTTGTGCTCATGGAAAACAAGTACAATTTTTTAAAAATATTTTAATAAACAGTATTTTAATAAATTCAACTTATTAAACTAAGTTAATAAGTCATATTTTGCTGTGTACCACATTTCATGCACAATACAATTATGATTTTAATTTATTTATAATTATATGAATTTATATTATATTAATAATAAGTAATTATAATGATTAATTATATCCACAATTTGACTTTTTTTTTTTTTTTTTTTTACATATATATATTTATACATTGAGTCTGTTTAAGTTTAATATAGGCCACGTTCACACAGCAGCAGAATAAGGTGTTAGTTCCAGTCACTGTTCTCCACCGGAGCGGCTCCTGTCAGTTTTGTGTTTCTTTTCTAAATTCAAATGCCGAGTCATGCACGAGACGTCGCAAAGGACGTGACACACGAGTGCAACGGTTAAAAACTCCGGTTAGCGTGTGACGTTCATACAGACTGTTCCAGACGCTGCTGTAAGTTGCTGTGTAAAAGGGGACATTTCGAGACTCACACCTGTAAGTAAATGCGGTTGTCAATCCCAAAAACTGACAGTGTGAACGTGGCCTACATATACTTACAAAATGTTTTAATAAACAGTATTTTGCATATATACATTGCATTATAAACATATAAAAAATATTATACTATCAAGTGTAAGGGTTATGTTTAGTTTTATTGTGTTTGAGGGTACGTTTACACAACAACGATGTACTAAAAACAGAAATGTGTTTCCTTTGCGTTTTTCACATACAGACGACAACGTTGTCCAAATGATCCCTGTTCACAAGGATCCGCGAAAATGACTAAAAATGCTGCATTATGCTGCCAGGCCTCTAGTTGCCGATGTCACTTTGTAAAGAAACACTACATGCCTATAGACTGAACATGTAACACGCATATGCATGACGTCACCATTTTCACAAATTCACGTTTTTTCCTGTTCCTGTTTGCCTGAGATCTCATTCATTATTTGTTGTCATGGTTACTGATTGCTTTGTGCACCTGTTTCTTGTTCAGTTCATTTTCCCCTGTGTATTTAAGCCCTAATTTTAGTTCTACTCATGGTCCAGTACTGTCTTTGCATTTGTAAAGCTGTTGCTTTCTTTCTTAACTGCCTTTTTTTATTATATAAAAACATTTTTTGCTGCATTTGGATCCACCTCTCCATCTCTTTGCCTGCTCACACCATAATAGTATGATTATAGCACTATGACTAGTTTGTTAATAGCATAATGTACAGGCTTGTTCTATAAGCTTTAACCTGGAAATAGAGTATACATCAAATTGAATAAATGACTGTGAATGAATATGTTCGACTGAAATGGCTCAAACTAAGAGGGGATTTTCTCATTTCAGAAGTTCACCTCATGGTACTGGCAGATGCACATTTTCTAGAAAAGGCATCCCTCTCTGTTAATGTATGCAACATCACATGCACGCAATTTACAATTCCACAGCAGAGTCACGGACATGGGAAAGTGAATATGGCCGGAGGGTGCTCATTTTGACTACTAATATTTCTACTTTTCTTCTGCCACTTTTCATGTCATCAGTCAGGGAGGTCACTATTTAATCCTCAGTGTTCTTACCAGGTTCAGCGAGCACGCTCTAAGACACATCACCTCACCAGCTATTTGTGTCTGATCGCTGGCAAGTGGAATTGGAAGCCGTGGCATATTGTGCATCCTTTATCATTTCACACATGAATTATGGATGCTGCTTGTGCTACTTGGTTTCCAAGAGCCTGTGTCCTTCATACAGACACATCTATTTGGAAGGTATAATATATGTTTCATGATTCTGTCTAATGTTCCTGTAAGTCTTCTAGTCTAGGAGGATAGAGAAATGATCCGGTGAGAAAATAGGGAGCCATATTTGTTGATAGATAGGGAAATAAAGTTATCTTTACATGACTACTGAAAACAGATCGAGCATCAGTCATGTTCCTCCCAAGTGCTCCAGCCTATCTTTTCGGGCCTGTAGGAGAGATGACAACACTTTATTGACATTTTATAGACTTTCTAACTAACTATATATATTCATACCCTGAAAAACATCAGATTTCAGATTTCAGATTTCCGTGAGGCAGGCCACAAATTAATATTCAGCGGTGTGCTGACCTCCATGTCATAATGATCAGTGAGCTTTGTTACTGGAACATGATCTTTCACACCTACAAGCTGTCCATCAACACTTTCATAGCAGCATAATAATTAGGAGCAAGGCACCCACAGATGCATTATATCTTGATTTAACACCTGGCCAAATAGTACTACTGAACTTACAACAGGTCTATACAAAGCAGTTTTAACACTGATACTCTCAGAAGCGGAGTAAACTGAGTTAGATAGGGACTATAATGCCGGTTACTAATGAATTCTTCTCATACATTGGTAGGACATGAATTGAGATATTTTATTTAACAAACTACTCATCCACCGATAGATCTTGCTTCTTGAATTTAATTGGCTTAATGTAACCTGAGAAATGGTGGAACAGGTTAATTAATAATATGAGAATGTAGGATCATTCATTGTGGATTTTTAATTAGAATGATACATGCTTGCTGGATTTGACTGGATTTTATTCATAAACCAAACAATAGAATGATTTTTTTTTTTTTTTTTTTGCATAAAGGACTTTTGCTTTCTGTGTTACATTTAAAGCTTTTTTAGTTAGACATGGTATTTAAACACTTTCAGAGTTAAAAGAGTACTTTGTATATCTCTGTGCATCTGCAGAGGTAAGCGGAGAATAGAAAGGTTGGAGATGAGTTAGTGCTTTCTGGACCACAGGGCATTTCTATTGATGCCATTTATTATTGATGTGATTTCTCCTTTTTCCTTTTTAGGGAACCGACTAGCTGTATGAAATGAAAATAGGTGTTGTTGAGTCAAGGCCATGATTTTTCAGATGATTCAGAGCGCATCATCATATTTTTGTATGTATTTACTATCTATATATGTAAAATAAAAATGCCCTTTTAAACATGGGATAAAAAGGGCTCAGCTATAGTTGCATGTTCTGTTTTGCTCTGTTTGCTGCCTTGGTTCACAGACGTGGCATAGCCTGGTCTGGTTTCAGCTATTCAATCTCTGAACCGTAGAGGACATTAAAACCCATCAGATAGGGAACGAGTGCAGGGCAGAGGCCAGACACCAGAGAGGCCTGAGCATAGAGATGACGCACAACTTGTGCATTTAAAATAAAAAGGAAAGCTCAATCTTGTATGTGCTTTTGATAAAAGTTTAGCTGAATGTGTTGTTTATTTGCACATGCTGTCTGCTTTTTAGCATAGATCCACTACTGCAATCAAGACTCTTCTTTGAAAAATGTTTTTGGAGACACTGGATATGGATATGTAGTTATAAGGCTCTTCTCAATCAATTGTTAAAATAATTTGATGAATAACTGCTGCTACGTTCAATAGAAATGTGCAGAAACTTCCCTTTAATTCTAACTGTGGCAGACAAAACACTGGCAACTTGGATTATCATTACAAATGTGTAGGCTAATCACAAATATAGGCTATTTAAATACATGACATATACGTTTTAACAGAAATGACATTAAAGTATATTTAAGTTTACCAGAAATGTTTGTCAGTGCATTCAGCAGTAAATTTTACTAGTATTTCACAGATAATGGAAGTTTTATTTAATTGCCATTAACATGCAGTTAAGTGTCTGTATCACTTTGCATTATCTGCATTTAATCTCAATATATATTCTTTTAAAAGTATGCTGTGTACATCCGTTTCACAAGAGATCCTTTAAAAAAAAAAAAAAAAAAAAAAAATCTATTGCTAATATTGACTAATGTTTCTGATTCTGTTTTCCCATTATGTAAATTCCTGGAACTAAAGGGGCTTTCGCACCGGAGGAACCTTTTCATAGTTCCTAGAACTATTGGCTGAAGTACCCGGATTTTGCCGTGTTCGTACCACAAAAACTAGGAACTAGTTTTTGGGGGAACTAAATTAGCTCCTACTTCAGAGTAGGGTCTTAACCAGCTATCAGTGACATGAGTGTACATTGATTAGTCAAACGCATGTCAAACACCGGCACCCGCCATTTTTAAAAAGCCATGTAAACATATTTACTTCACGAACATGGAAAACAGTGATAACTGCATTTACCTGTTGTCTTCAGTGTTGTGTTCTTTTCTCCACCTCGATGATATGTAATACTGAAAGTTGTCATAGGAGATTGACAACTATCAATCTTGCTTATTCAGTCCCGTAAATTATGTGTTTACATTTAATCTCCGTTATCACGAAACCGACGACACACAACAAGCACAGCTCTGATCACGGCGTCTTCCATCCACCAGTTTTTAGTGTTTGTAAATGCCGTGCTTAAAGACGCCGCTGTCAGTCGCTTCACAGTTCCTATTTCCGGTGCGAATGCAACCAGGAACATGGCCCGGGGGAGAAATTAGTTCTCTGGGAACTATCCTAAGGGGCTTTCGCACTGGAGGAACCTTTTCATAGTTCCTAGAACTATTGGCTGAAGTACCCAGATTTTGTTGTGTTCGCACCACAGGAACTAGGAACGATTTTAGTTCTAGGAACTCCTTTAGGGGAAATAAATTAGCTCCTACTTCAGAGTAGGGTCTAAACCAGCACTATAGGAACTATCAATGACGTAAGTGTACTGTACGTTGATTGGTCAAACGCATGTCAAACACCGGCACCTGCCATTTTTAAAAAGCTGTGTAAACATATTTACTTCACGAACATGGAAAACAGCTATAACGCCATTTAACGCCACTTTGTCTCAATGTAATGTAATACTTAAAGTTGTCATAGGAGATTTTGTCTCTTAGCCCCACTTTTTGCTCTCTTAGTTACGTAAATTATGCGTTTACATATATACTGACACACAACAGACACAGCTCCGATCATGGCGTCCTCCATCCACCGCTTTTTTTCACATTTGTAAATGCTGCGCTTAAAGACGCTGCTGTCGGCCGCTTCAGTTCCTATTTCCGGTGCGAATGCAACCAGGAACATGGCTCAGGGGAGAAATTAGTTCCCGGGGAACTATCCTAGTGGCTAGTTCCTAGAACTAAGTTCCTAGAACTATTCGGTGTGAAAGCCCCTTGCTCTTGTTGGTTAAAGGGATGTTACAAAAATCTAATGTGATGGAAATTGTAAATTAATTTTATTAAAGGTGCAGTAAGCGATTTCTGAGAAACACTGTTGAAAATGTAAATCAACTTCCAAACAAACTATTTTGTGAATATTTTCTAGATGTCTGTTCTGTGTATGTGCTGAAAAAAATAAAAATAATAATATTGTGTTTGTACATAGTCCTGGCAGTGTAAATGGGAGAAAAAACGAAGTGGATCGGACCAATCTCCACAACACCATAACACTCTCGTAGCCAATCAGCAGTAGGGGGTGTATACGCTCATGATGGGGGAGGGGAGAGAGTAAGCAAGTGGGACATTAGTAGAAAGGCTATAGAAAGAGATCTGACATATTACCAAAGTGGAAAAGGTCAGATAAATATAATTGGAAAAGGAAGGGTTACGATAAGGCAAGAGCTAGAGCTGGAGAGACGTTATAGAGCGGAAGGCCCTGAAAACGGACGACAAGGTTTCTTTGTTTTTGTTCGATACGTGAGCAACATTGGTTTTGCTATGTTTCAAAGAAGCAATACACGCTGTTGCTGTAATATTAGCTATGGAAACTGGACAGTCTGATGCGGCAGCTATTAGTCATTGCTTGTATTTTTTGGGGGCGGAGCAATAACAGGAGAGGTGTGTTTCTTTTGGGTAGGGGAGTGTTTGTTTGAGTGTCGATTTCAAATATAAACAGTGTTTCTCAATTAAAATATGCATGTCACAGTGTTATGCTAGCACAGTGCATGATTAAACTAGATTGTGGGAAGTGTATGAGATGTGATGTGGTGTGACTGTTTAATGAATTCACCCGATCATTTCAGTACATTAAGTACTGGAAAATGTTCAACTTAAGCATAGCATCAACATCAACATTTAACTAATATTAACAAACTGTTTTTTATGTGTCCCATTTAATTTGTTGCTACGTTGGAAAGTCTTTTTTGTATGTTTATTGTATTGAAGTGTACAGACGAGTGCCTTGATTAGAAGGAAGTGCTGTGAGACATACTGATGCTGTCTCTTACATGAGCGTCAAACTGACTAGCTTCTCTCACTCATCACAGCAGGTGGCCATTAGAGCCTACATGGAGAAAAATCTGCTCTATGCACACCATACTTTCCACTTTCAGCAGTCGGCCACTCTGGAGTAAAAAGCTGTCAACTTAACATCACTCACTACAAAGACCAAAGAAAGACAGTTTGTTATTTAGCACATGCATTTTGCAGACTTATGGTGTCATTTATAAATGCCGTGAATGTCAGAGTCGGTGCAGCTTTAGTTTTCATCACATCAGAAATTTACTAAAAACTTTTTTTGCATTATTTAAACTTATTAATTATAACTTGAACAGAATGTAAAAAAAAAAAATAACATTAGGTTACTCAATAAGAAATTGAGAGGTAGTTTACTGTCAGTGTTAAGTTTCATTGTGTTTTCCTGTTCCTGTTACCCGAGTTCTCGTTCCTTGTTTATTTCCTTGGATTCCTTGGTTCCTTTTAGCTCATTATCTTGAGTATATATATTGCCCTGAGTGCCCTTGGTCCTTTGTCTTGTATTGTCTTTGTTTTAATAAGCTGTTATGTTTGTTCCTGCTTTTGTTCCTGGATGGATTACCTGCTTTCTTTTGTTTATTCTAAAAAAGTTTGCTGTTTGAAGATTGTCAGCTCTCTTCTTCTTGGCTGAAACGTGACAGAATACCAGACCCAAAAAACCTGGATTATGCAGCAGATGCCATCCACCCCAAGGACCGAGCAGCTCCTCTCTCTGCATCAGGGAGGACGGCCACTGGAGGATTTTGTTGAGGACTTTTTAGATCTGTTTTAACAACTGAGTTGGAATGAGAGCACATTGAAAATCTGTTTTTGGAGCGGGCTTGACAACGATATCCTTCAGATAATGCCGATGGGGAACAGCAGTTGTTTGTTACTCCACTACATCGAGTATCCTCAATATATGGCTATATGGGTGACTGGTTCACTTCTAACTGTGGAGGAGGAAGCCCACTCCGCACCATCCATGCCTGTTCTAGCTCTGCCAGCCCATAATCCTCCAGAGGATAGCACGAATCCATAGCCCAGCCTGCCATCAGCAGCGCCCCCTACGGACTGCCCACAGCAGACCCGGAGCTGAATCCTGCTGAGTCTGACCAAGTGCGTGAGCCGGCACCAACATCCATCCCAGAGGGCGTGTTAGTGTATGAGGGAATGGAGAGAAGCCCAGCTCATACTCCTGCCACTGAGGGTATGCTGTGCCAGGTATGGCCATTATCTGAAGAATTAGAATGGACTACTCCAAGTCTCCTGCATCTCCATTGTTCCCGCCCAGCTCCAAGTCTCCTGCATCTCCGCTGGTCCCGCCAAGCTCTAATTCTCCAGTACCTCAGCCCCGCCTTCACTCCTCCTTTGTTTGCTTCACTCTGCTGCATGGATCTGCCTTGGGTCCTCCAGTTTCCAGCTCCACATTGGCAAGTGGATCCGCTGCCGAGCCCGTTAGTTGTCCTTACAGCTCCACCAGACTCCCTCGTCCCTCCGGCTCCGCATTGGTCATTCGTTGCTCTGCTATGCTACGGACTTCCGGGACTTTGGCTGCCCCTCATCGCTCCACCCTTTGGGCTCTGGACTCCGCCTTCCCTCTGGCTCCACCTTGGTCCTCGGGCCTACCAGCTCCACCTCAGTCTTCCGGCACCCTGGCTTCATCTCGGCTGCTCGTCACCACAGCTTCACCTTGGCCTCCAGGATCTATGGTGTCACTCGGTCTCTGTGTCTCCTTGGCTCCACCTGGGTCTCCAGCTCTCCTGGCTCCACTGCTGGTGGTCAGACCTCTGACTCCACCCTGGCTCCTCCAACCATCAGTTCCACCATGGGCCTTCATCTTGGCTGTCATCTGGGTATCTCTCTGGCTCTTTCCTCCTTCAAATCCTCCCTGGCTCCTCCCTCTATCATCTCCACCATGGTGTTCCCCTCTGCCAGCTCCTCCCAGTTCCCTTCGGTATCCAGCTCTGTCTGCACCCAACTCCAGAGTACTTTAAATGTACTTAAAATTTTACTTTAAAGTACATTTTAAATAATTGTTTTAATAATCGTTTTTCATGGTTTCAAGAAGTAATTTTAACTATAGTGTGTTAAGGCCCATTCATACCAAGAACGATAACTGTAAAGACAACTATAATAATATTTGCGTCCACACCAATGAATGATAACAGTCTTTTTATTCTAAGCTCACGTGCTGCAGTTTCAAAGTGTGTACCATGTCATTGAACATGTTTTTGCTGTTCTTGTTGCATTTACATGGCTTTAACCAGCAGATGTCCTCAGCATGCTATGTTTCGAGTGGACATCTGTAATCAAACTAATCTAACAGTGAATTTAGCTGACAAAGTCAATATAGTGGATTAAAAACAAAGCCTTGTCTTTTTCACTGCAACTTCAAAGAAAGCAAGAAAATGTTGTCGAAACTAGCACTGGATATCTGAGGTAATTATGTTACACTATTTGCTATCCTGGCATTATGATCTCATCGTTAATACTTCTCACCATTTATTCAGACAGTATGACCAATTGTTTTCCATATATCCGTTTTCTTTAAAGTATCCTTGAAAAGGGGGTTTGACTTGTCAAACAGTGGTGGCTTTTTCTGAACCTCGGCGATTAACTTCTCCGCAATGTTGTCTACCATTTTAAATGTGCGAGCCCTTAAATTAGAGCGGATTCTGATTGGCTGTCAGTGTTTTATCGTTCAACAGCATGAAAAAATTATTTTGAAAGTCATCCCAACAATATCGTTTCTCTATATCGTTATAGCTGTGGTATGAACTCTGCTATTCCTTTATATTTAGAACGATTTTTAGAACTATATCTTTATAGTTATCGTTCTTGGTGTGAACAGGCCTTTATTCGATATTACATAAAAGTTAATGCATTCATCACAAATATATTTAAATACATGACATACAAGTAGAAATGACATTACAGAGTATTTTAGTTTACCGTTAATGCAGGATGATTTCAACTTGCTCTTGTTGGTTAGGACAAGGGATTATGGGTTAAGGGATATTACAAAAATCTAATGGGATGTCAAGTGAAATTGCAAATTATTTATATTTACAATGTGCATGTGTGCATGTATATACTGTACATTTACACTTTTAGACTTGATTAAAACCTTTGTTTTATTCAAAAATAAAAACCCAAAACTTAGCACCTCTTTTATTTATATATTTTATTTCCTGTCTTTTGAATGCCCTTTGGAATCTGACCTTATGACTCACTGTTTCCAGCTAAATTAATGGTGATTTGTTGAGATCAGTAAGGACAATTTGTCTCTATTTACTAATACAAATGTTCTAATTCTCAGGATTTTTCACCAACTGACTCCCTGGATTTCTGAATGTTTGCGTGCAAGAATACAAATGGCCCTTTTTTCTCTTGAATCCTCACAAACGCTCTTTGTTGGAGTCACGGGAGGTAATTGCATTACCTGAATGCATAATTCAGACCAGTAAACTGAGTCCCTATTACCCATTAGAGCAGAGGCTCCTGTATTATTAACAGACATACAGACACACCCTCAGGGATGAATCAAGGAAGGCATCATATTTATCACTAAATTGTCTAATTGTTGGTAAGAGTGCTAAAGGTTGGTAAAAATTGATTTCAGTCTCTCCGAAAAAGCATTCCCATAAGGTTTTTAGTAACATTTCACAGGAAACTTTAGCTTTAAAGTGACCATGACCATCTGTTTTACGGAATATTGCAGTGTTTACTATAAATGATTTATCTGTGCACATCATTTATTTATTTATTTATTTATTTATTTATAAATTCATATGCCCTTGTAATCTTTAAATCAATATAACTTCCCCTCCTTCTTGCAGTGACATCTCTTCTCTTTTCTGATAATGGTGGGAGGGCGGGACAACTTGTCACTCACGTGAGATCAACCAATAGCAAACCACGGCCATCCAAGCTGGTTCAAGAAGACATTTCACTCTGATATATAAGTCACATTAGTAAATAAAAGACTATTGCAACTTCTGTTTCATGCCGTGTTTAAAATTCAAAATTATTGATCTTTGTGATATACTGTATGAATGTCAGGTAAAGGTGAAACATATAAAATTTCTGCTTACATTAATCCAGAATAATTACATTTGAATCATTTTTGTGCTGGCTGCATTGATCGGACACATTTGTGGCTCTGTGCCCAGCCAGCATCCAGAAATCGTCTTCACATTAATGTGACAGTGTCACCTGTAACGGGTGGCTGCCGAAAAACATTTGAGGAATGAAGATGGGCAAGACGCCCGCAGGTGCTCAGCCCAGTGGGCAGGAGAGGTCAGAATATAGAAAATCCTCGCCACTAGCAGATACAGGGAGCACAACAAACAGAAATGGCAGTTGGATGTTTCAGCAGTGAATGCCACAGAGGTAGCATATGTCCTCAGTCCTGCCTCTGGTGTGATTAATAAATCACTCTGACTCGAACATAAAAACGAATGTGTTCAGTCGTCAAGATGCCTTCTTAATTGGGCTCTTAAAAGGGAATAATTATGATAATTGCTGCTGCTTCTTGTGGCTCTCACCTGAGCATCATCGCTGAGGAGGTAAGGAAAGCTCTCTGGCCAAGCACTCGATTTTCCTCTTCTATGCATGACATGCAGCCATTTGTATTAGTGAGATTGACTGTGACTCGTCCAGATAGAATGACGCAGAAAAGAGAGAAGGGTAAAAGGAAGGGTTCAGACAAAAGGTGAATGGAGGATATTGTCTGTAATAACTGGAGGTGACATTGTACAGTTAAGTGACAAATTGTCCTCTTTGTGCCAGATGAATAGTGCGGGTAAAAATGATTACCTTAATAAAGAGATGAGCAACGCGTCACTTGCAGTTCGGAATCTTTATTTAATTCAGTTTTCTATGATCTTGCCTTCAGGTCCTGACCCCTTTAAATCCTTGTGAATTTTCATTGAGAGATTGAATGTGCAAAAGTACATGTTCTAAAAATCGATGGGCCATTGATTGCCTGACATATTATTGTACAAAATGTATCCCTCTTTTTTTTCATCTCATTTAAAAACAGTGTTATTTTTGTATTATTTATATACTATTAAAGTATTTATTATTTTAGATATCTTGATAAGTGCTTTTGTCATTTTAATCAGTTTTATTTTTTATATTTCTATTTAACTTTATATTTATCTCAGTTTTTGTTTGAGTAATTTTAGTACTTAATCATATTTTATTACAGCTAGTAATAAATATTCAATCAAATATTTGTATTTTATTTTATTTTATTTCAACTTTATTTCAATTAACAGAAATTACAAAAACATTGCATTCTAAATACATAGACATTAATATGAAGTTGGTTCCCCTTTGCATCTAGAACAGCTTCCACTCTTCTGGGAAGGCTTTCCACAAGATTTTGGAGTGTTTCTGTGGGAATTTTTGCCCATTCATCCAGTAGAGTATTTGTGATGTTGGATGAGAAGGCCTGGCTCGCAATCTCCGTTCCAGTTCATCCCAAACGTGTTTGATGGGGTTGATGCCAGGGCTCTGTGCGGGTCAGTCAAGTTCTTCCAAACTAGACTCATCCAATTATGTCTTTATGGACCTTGCTTTGTGCACTGGAGCGCAGTCATACTGTTATCCCTCCTCCACCAAACTTTACTGTTGGCAGAATACAGTCAGGAAGGTAACATTCTCCTGGCATCCACCAAACCCAAACTAGCCCATCAGACTGCCAAACAGAGAAGCATTTCCACTGCTCCAGAGTCCAGTGACGGCGTGCTTTACACCACTCCATCCAATGCTTGGCATTGTACTTGATGCTGTGAGGCTTGCATGCAGCTGCTTGGCCATGGAAATCCATTCCATGAAGCTCCCGCCTCACAGATTTTATGCTGGAAGTTTGGAACTCTTCAGCTGTGGAATCAGCAGAGCGTTGGTGACTTTTACGCACCATGCGCCTCATCACTCGGTGACCCCACTCTGTGACTTTACGTGGACTTTGTGGCTGAGTTGCAAATGTTCCTAAATGTTTCCAATTTCCAAATACCACTTACAGTTGACAGTGGAATATCTAGCAGGGATGAAATTTTCACAAAATGACTTGCAAAGGTGGCATCCTATCACAGTACCCCACTTGAATTCACTGAGATCTTCTGATGGTCCCATTTTTGTTTTTTCACAAATGTTTGTAAATGCAGACTGCATGGCAGGGTGCTTGATTTTATACACCTGTGGCAATGGGTCTGACTGAAACACGTCAAGATCAGATCATAAGAGTGTCCTAAATTTATTATATATGAATGTATCATTGCTTAAATAAACCTTCAGTTATCTCATTTATAGTCTTGTGACATGAAAACCATCCTGGAGTTTTCCTTTGAGAGGTATAATTATAAAATCAGAGGTTAATATTCAGGAAAGACTTTTATATTTGATAATTTATTTGCAGTAAGGTTAATGAGGGCTATTGCTTTATTACAGGAGGCAATTATATGAAAACGTAGGTCATCACAGTTGTGTGCTGGCAAAAAAATAAAAATACTCCACATGCTTAAAAGCAAGAGCCTCAGTAGTGTTGTAGTCAAGACCACCTAATCAGAGACCAAGTCGAGGCCAAGACCAATGTGTATTGAGACCAAGACAAGACCAAGACTTTAAGGGGTTGAGACCAAGACAAGACCAAAACCAATGCAGGGCGAGACCGAGTCAAGACTAGACTAGCACTGAAACTAACACTAAACTCAGATTCATCTGAAAGATCCGCATTTATTGCCTGAGACATGACTTATTTTTAATCATTACATTCAATTAGAATAAGAAGACACTACACTGTAAAAAGTAATACGCTATATCTACTCCATAAAATTTTGGCAAAAGATTACAAGCAATATCATTAATTAAATTCAACAAATAGAATTGAGTTAGAATTAATCAAATTAATTCCTTAAATGTCAAAGAGTAAAATTTAAACAAAAATATCTGAATAACAGACAGACGTCAAAGATGAATTAACAACTCTTTATTTTGTATTGCCAACACTGAAGACACCTGATGATAACAAGCAGAATCACTGAAGGAAAGAGAAACATAAGAATTAACAGAGGTTTAGATGTTGATTTTATTGAAAATGTTTGGTCACCATTGTGGTGATCAGTGTTTCATTTAGCTGGGCAGTTTGACTTTGTTTTTTTTATGTCAGTTTTGTGTTTTTTGTAATGGTGTTTGCTAGTTTTACACAATTTAAATGGTTGACTTTTTTAAGGAATTATTTTTTTTTTAAGGAATTAGTTAATTTGATTTTAATTCTTATATGTTGAATTTAATTAATTATATTGTTTGTAATCTTTTGCCATTTTATTGAGTAGATAGAGCGTATTACTTTTTACAGTGTACATAGAGCTGTTACCAATCAAATGAAATCACTAACAACAAAATTCATCTTTGTGCAGCAGAGGTGGCAAAGAAGTAGCATCTGAATTGGTAAAATTACAAATGCATAAATACTGTTCATAAATAATCAGACAATGCACCGGCAATTTAGTGATATCCCCGCAGTTGTGGTCTTGACCGGTCTTGAAACAAAATCCCGAGTCCTCTTAGTCTGAGACCGAAACAAGACCGAGTACAAGTACTACAACACTAGCCTCAGGCATTAAAATGTCTTCATTTCCAATGCAGGTTTTCATCGGCAAAGATGAGGCTGGCTTTAATGACATAGCAGAACAGAACAGCGATGGCAAAAAGGATTTCCCAAAATCTCATTATAACGCTTAAACCATATTGGTGTTTCCACGCTCCCTGGAAATGTCCCATATTCTTTTTTTCCCACTCTTTTAGTTGGTGGATATGGCTGCTGAAGTAATTTTTGAGTAAGTCTGTCTGAATGTCTGACAGGCTCCAATGGTTTGAAATGTCTGTGCACCGTGAGTTTAGAAAACATGCCTCTGGTGAACACCCTGCCACAGGAACATGACAGGAAAACTGGGAAATCTAATGGCTTCTAAATGTTCTTTCATGGGCTGCAGGCTCTGAAGATGATTTACACTAGATACCTCACCAGGTGTTTTTATAAACCGCCTTCCACACGTAAAATGTGTGATAAAATGTCCATATTCAACTCAGTGGGCCATAAATGGATTTTCTATAGCTGCGTGGCCCCTTAAGTCATGTTTCAGGGTGGTGGTTATGGTGGAAGCAACTTGCGAAATCAACTTTTGTAGCCATATAACTTCACAATAATCTTTGAAAAGTAAGATAAAAGATGGATAGGCAGATAAAAGTGAAGACGGATAAAAAGACGGAGTTTAGAGCCTTGAGAACACATGGATTTCTGCTTTTGAACTTTGTCAACACTGAGTTATTACCAAGTATGTCAGCACTGTATCCACAGCCACTGGATTTGAAGACTCGCTTCTTTGACCATCCACCATTTTAGAAAGACTGAAGCAAAATGTCAAATGCTGAACTTCAAACGTCATGCGGGCAGCGGCAGCAGGTTGTGGTGTTGTTTATTAGAGAGCACATCCAGAATATCTCACCCAAGGGCTGCATTTTCTTTCTGGTAGTTTGATTCGAGGTAATGAAGTCAATGACCATTAATGTACTAATGTACTGCTTGTCCATGGAAAAAAAAAATGGTTTTAATGTACTCATTGTTGCTTTATTAAGGTTTTTAAAAACTGCAACTACAAACATCATGTGGTGTAACCATAAAGTTAGTGAGTTTTCTTCATTTTAATATCAGTTTTACCACCATAATAATAATAATAATAATAATAATAATAGGTAGTAAAAGCAATTTCATATGCATTCAAGCAATTTTATGTATGAATTGCATATTTATGTATTTTTGAATAAATTAATAGATCTGGACAAAAACAATGGGAGCCATGTGATTACAGCACTTTATAATAACCAGATAATTGATGCTGTTTTAATTACCCTGTATTTGAATGCTTTCTGACTTATTTTGAATTATGTATAATTATATCTTATAGAAATGGTTTTAATTCTGCAACACAACTCAGATGGGGTTCAGAAATAGCCATGGGATTGTAAAGGGAGACAGGTCTGTGAAGAAAAGGAGATTAACATTTAGTGTACTTTTATCATTCCCTGAGGACGACCAGTTGCACCAATTCTTCAAAGTCACAAACACAGGTGATAAACAATGAAAAAATGTAGCCTTCCACAAAAAAAAATAATCTTCCACATTTATTGAATTCCTTGTACTTTCTAAACTCCTGTAGAACACAGATAGAATTAAAGAATAGTAAAGAATAGGATTTTTCATTGACAGTAGATTACAACAAGTGACAAGGATTTTGCATCTCGAACAAGCCTATTTTCTTTTGAGTCATTTAATCATTCATTAAACTGATTCTTTCAAAAAACTCATTCATTCAGGAACGAAACAGGTGACTGACTTTATGAGTGAGTCACTGAATCATTCACTCAACCAACTCATTCAAAAACGCTGATTCATTCAGGAATGAAACAGGTGACTGGCTTTATGAGTGAGTCATTGAATCATTCACTCATGCAACTCATTCAAAAACGCTGATTCATTCAGGAAAGAAACAGGTGACTGGCTTTATGATTTAGTCATTGAATCATTCACTCAACCAATTCATTCAAAAACACTGATTCATTCAGGAACAAAACAGCACTTCTGTGTGTTTCTCGAAAACAGTTGATTTTGCTTTGACCTAGTTCGGAAATATTTTTACTGGCAAAGCGAGAATAAAGTAATCATGTCAAAAATGAATAGTTACTCAATGTTAACCTTTTGCACACTCGCAATTGTGTTGGTCTGAATCAGCAAGGCTGTGATTATTAGTTTGCTGCATTATAAGAACACACTGAGGTAAAAACTGGCGCTCAGTGGTTCTTAATGTCATTGATTACTTCGAGAACATCAGAACACAATGTGAGGGAGTTTTCTGTGATGATGAATTGGCTTCTTTCTGGCTTTGGTGTGGTCTTGATCTCATTAAATTTCTCTGGAACAGAAATCATGCCCCTCACTATATTTCTGTTAAATAATTCTCACACATGCACCTAAGACAAATTATACTCTGCATACTATCAGCTATTTTCATCTTCAAGGTTATAGCATGCTTTGCCTGAAAAAGCAGGAAGCACCAGAAAGACGAGTATAAATCAATGGTGGATTATTTCATGGTCTGGTAACTTCAGATGGCTGTTATATAATATGAATGTGGAAAAATATGTATAGACTTGCTTATAGTTGATGTGTCATAACATAAAATGCTAAAGTAATTGTTAGACATTTGCTCATGAATATGCTAAAATCATGTTGTTCATATTAGTCTCTATCATACATTATGGGAAAATGAAGTTTTATCATTTTTCACTGCATTCTAAAAGCTCTTGAGTGTTGATTATGCTCTTGACTGTATTTTCAGCTTTAAAGAAAGTTTAAAAAGCATAAATCATGAAGACAGATATTTAGCTAGTTTATATTTAAAATGGTATCATGTTGCGCGTCACATCAGTGATGTTCAAAGAGACTTTGATACAAGCCCTAACTGTGGGGTTTGCTTTCCACATCACTGTTCATGTGCCAAATGTCCTAGATTTTCAAGGGGCATCCATCTTTGGAGTCAAAATTTTCACAGACAATCTTTATTATATGTGTACATGCAAACTTGACTGCATTAATCAGTTTAACTTTCACACAAATGTTGCTTTTTGCTTTCTAAAAGCTTTCAAAGAGAGGTTGAAGATTATTGGGTAAGAAAATCAAATCAAACTCCCAATTAGTTTGCATTTTTTACAGCCAGTATACTTTTATTTGGAGTGTGTTTGGCAGAAGTGACATTTGGGGTAAATTTATTTATAGCATGGGCCATTGAAATTTTATTAAGTCAAATCAGTGAGAATTTACAATCTAGTAATGCACATGTTCAAACCATTTTAAATGTTTCCCATGGGCTGGACGTTATAGTTGAACACTGTTGCTGTCCAAGGCTGTTTATCACGATGGCTCATGTTCATGCTTTATTTTTATCATGCCCTCTGGCGTTATCAATGGCATTATCATAAGATTCGTTATTAAATTTAACAGAATTTTGAATGCACTTGAGTGACATGTGGTTTCTAGAATGTTTTGCAAAGCTGGATTGCTGGGGCGCTAGGACTTTTCAATCCAACTTTGTAGGCTATCGCTCTGCTCATCTGTGCTTGTGCATTCCAGATAGACTACCAAGTTTGTGCATCAGTGGTGTGGATTTTTTGCTGACATCAATAGATGGCGACAGATGACTGTTTTTATGAATCATTTCATTTGAATCGTTCTTTCAGCTTATTCAAAAATGCTGTTTCATTCAGGAACAAAACAATAAACTTTGTGCTTCTCAATACTAAAATGGATGCTTCCTCGTTTCCTCACTCCTCTGTCCTCCAGCTCGTGACCCAGCTGGAAAATGATCAAAGTTAGCCATCTTGAAGGACATCTTAATTCTCTAATTGGAGCGTAAGGAACGAGGTGTGATTAAGCTTCCAGATGAGCTATGTGTGAGGATATACATGATATACAGGTTATTGAAAAAAAACAGACCTAGTATAAATTCCCCTCCCCCTTCACATTTTTCACAACAATTTTAATTTACGCTTTACCTTTTCATTTTAAATAAACCATACATTTCACATATTTCAACAGGGCATCTTGGATACATCATTGCTGCCTTCAAAACTTGATCAGATGACGGTATCTCAGGAGACATTGGATTCGGATGTGCCTTGATGCCTTCCTAAAAACGATAATCCTCCGAAGACAGCATTTTTAAGCTTTCGGTTGTAGTCATTGAATCATTCAATTAATCGTTTTGTTCAACAGCGCTGATTTATTCAGGAGCGATACAAATATGAATGAGTCGTTGAGTTATTCATTTAACCGATTAGTTCAAAAATGCTGATTGATTTAAGAACAAAACCATGCTGTTTTGCACTGTTAGATCAACTTTGATTTTGTTCGAGATTATTTTCGTTGGCAGACTAAACATGGAAACTCGCAATTGTGCAGTTAGTCTGAAACAACATGGCTGCAAATGATGATGTTGTATATTACAAGGTTTAAACACAATGAGTGCAACCAGCATGTTGATGACTTGAGACTATAATTTGAGATTTGTTTAGATATAAGTTTAGCATCCTGTACATGCTAAACTTATTTCAATGTTACAGTTTAAAAGTAAATGCACATTGTTCTTAAAGGGGCCATACTCACCCATCTTACCTTTAATCCATACTGAATTTACATACAGAGCCTGCTTCTCTTTTTGTTATTAAATCCATAGAGAAAAGGGAAGTCATTTTAGTATTGCTTGTACAGACCGTTAATTAAACCCTGCAGTGTGTTAAAGACTGTGGTTAACTCTCAATGATGTGGCTCAGAGGATGTGAGCGAGGAACTGAAGATCCCAAGCGAGGCAAAAAAAGGATTTAGGTTTCTTATCGGAGTGCTGCGGGTGTCCGTATCCAAGTCTTCCATTGTGACATTTGTTCTCATCTGGAAACTCAGAAAACCCCAAAGGCTATGAACACTCTGTCATAAGAAATGCATTGTGAATATGAAGAAAGAGCTTTATAGACAGAAATATGGTTTGATAACTGTACTGAATTCATGATTGTGAGAATTTTTAGAGTAGCAGTTTACACTGCAGCTTTCTCCAAACTAGAAAAAACAGCTACAAAAACAGCTAAAAAGTTAAACAAGAATGGCTGTTTTACATACAGTTGGAAGGACAATGCTTGCCAACAAGGTGGGATTATAACCTTATCACAGTAAAGCCCTGGAGTTTTACCACTGTCTAGTCGAGATCAAATAGGACAGCCTCAGGCTCCTGCTGTTTGACTGCAATATATAATCAAACCTGTCAAATTCACTGCAGTAGGACTCAATACTAATTACAAATGCTGAACTTTGGCTTGTGCTTGGAGCTGTAAAAATGCATGATCATTCAACTAACACACCAAAAGGAATTGCTAAAATAATGACCATTTTTGTTACATTTTTATTAACATACAGTTGTAATTTATTTAGTTTTATTATTTAGCACTTTTTAGTACTTTATTCTAGTACTTTAAACAAAAATGAGAAATGTTTCCTTGGCAACTATAGCATACATTACTTGAAAATGTTTTTATGGGTTTAGTTTTAGCTAACGATAATAATCCTGGATATGACAGGAGGATAATGATATGGTAATGATATGACAATGTTGATATGTTTGGTCTTGGCACACAAACACTGCTGTGAGCATACATGAATTACCCAGAGCAGATCTATACAGGTGGAGCTGGGGAAGGTGGAGGGTTTCTGAAAGCGTGCTGCAACTGCTACAGAAAATACTGACCAAGTATTTGAAGGTTGAGCAGCAAGCTCATTGGCTACTGATACAGCAGGAACCAATCAGCTGTGCCCTATAGAGAATGATGTGATTGCGAGCAGATTGAGTTTAGGACCTATCAGCGCCATCTAGAGTTTCATGACAGAACTTTGAATTTCACAGTTCATTAAAGGGATAATTCACCCAAAAATGAAATTTCTGTCATTCATTATTCACCCTCATGTTGTTCTAAACCCATAGGACTTTTGTTCATCTTCAGAACACAAATGAAGATTTTTTTGATGAGATCTGAGAGCTTTTTGTCCTTCCATAGAAAGCTATGCAAATGACACTTTTTTAATAACCTTTTTTAAAAATAACTTTATAATTGTGTATGTTTATTAAAATATGATATTAAATTGAAATGAAAATAAAATATAAATGCAATAAAAAATAGATAAAGTTACAGATAATGACCATGCTGCACACACCTACTTTATATTTTGATCTTTTCTAATTTACATCTCTGAACAATTTGTATAATTCATCAACTAGATGAAAAATAATAGCTTAATTGAAGCATACTTTATTATGTTTGTTGGACTGTTGCATATAGAGGAAGTGTCTATCCATCACATTAATAACATCATTTCATAAACAACCTGCAGGGACAGAATTGATTTATACAGATATTTTCCAAATATCTCTTGGACTTAATCTATATAAAATGCAAATTCCTTAGACATTGCACTTGGATGTTAATTTGAGAACGTTTGCATTTGCTTTGTTTCTAAACACCCTTGTGTTTCCATGGAAATGGGTCAGTTATGCATTTCAAGTAAAAGATTTTTGTCTTTCTTTCTTTTTCTTTCTCCATTAATCTCTTTCAAGGGTACAGGTTAGACTCGCTACAATCTACAAACGGATACACATATTCCCTCGCACACACATTCCAGGGTAAATTATCGTTCCCATCTGACTGCATTGCAACACAGGAACCACATCTGCTGAATCTGTAAACAAGCAGTGCGCTGTTCATCAGACGCAGTGAAAACGACCAGAAAGAGCCTCATATTTCTCAGGCTGATTGTATCAGAGGTGTCCTCAGGGCAGATCTGAAACAAATGGATCACACAGCCACAAGGGCTATCGATTTCTATCGCTATAAATATACATCTCCCTCCTAAATATTTCAAAGCTGTTTTGCAATGCAATTTATGCTTTCAAGAAGTATGCACCTCATACTGTAATTCTTTGGACATTTTTTATGATATTATTCTCATGTTAAGGATGTTTGTAGTTTAATTTTAGTCCAAAGCTCATTGCATGCTCTTTACAGGCATGATAAAGGAAAATTCCTATTTTAAATCAACTGATATAGTTTATTTTCTCAAAAAATCTGTTTTCTTTTTCTTTTTTCATTTAATCTGTTCTCTCCACTTTCCTTGGTCCATTTCTGCCATGAGCAATCTAATAAGCTGAGCAGCATCGAGTAACTGAGAAATGATAGATGGAAAACGTTTTTGGTCATTTGTTTCATTAATGTTGCTGACATATCGAAATGGGTGAGAAATGGACCACTAGGGCTGGAAGCCCTGACATTTTTACTGTCACTTTGACATTTTATCATTAGAGAAAATATGTAAATAGACTATCTTCTAAACAGACCAGAGTGAATTTCCAGACAATTTCAATATGTGCTGGTTCAGGGTTCTTCTTCTTCAACCCTAACATGAAGTGTCTTTTTGCAGTAAAAAAAAGGTTAAATCATTTTTGGCCAATATATATTTTATTTTTATGTAAGCAATAAGGTACGAGAGGCTGTGCTGTATCATGAATAAGTCACGGCTGAAGGGCATTGTTAGGCATGATGCAAAGCAGTTACAGTTTCCACACAATACAAATATTAAAGCCAAAAAGATGTATCAATGCAACTTTCATGAAGTAAACTTTCACTAAAGCCTTCCTTCCGCCGGAAAAAATAGTCCCTGACCGTGAACAGCAACAGAAGTTACATTATTACGCCATTAGATGACGGCAAAGACTGTCTTTATGAGTGTGTCAGTCAGTAGCAAAGACTTTTATATTGAAAAGACTGAATTGTTGTGAACACGGAACAAGACGCAACTGACAAACGCTTTGACTAGCGCTGTCAGTCACGATAAAACCCCTTAACTGTTAAAAGGACAAGATAATGCAGCAGATATTTAAACAGATTTTTTATTATGAACATAGGACTGACCTCAAGGAAAACACTAAATCTGAATGCAGGTAATAAACTCACTCACTCATTCTCTTTCTCACAATACTCTTCTACATAATACAGTAAGCTTCAATGAACAATATCAATTGAGAACATACAGTTTACATTGCTAAGAGTGGTTGCTAAGGGTGTTGTGTAGTGATACACAGAACCGTTGGGTGAAGCGGTCATAGCTGTGTTTTATTGTGAAATCAGAATCAAGGACAGGAACTAACCATTTTATAATTTATTTTATACACCAGTCAAAACTTTGGGGTCATGTTTTTTTTAAGAGAATTTAATACTTTTATTGAGTAAGGATGTATTAAATTGATCAAAAGTGTCAATAGACATTTCTGATATACATTTCAAATATATGCTTTTCTTTTAAAATCTCTATTCATTAAAGAATCCTGAGGGGGAAAAAAAATGTATCATGGTTTTTCACAAAAATATAAAGCAGCACAACTGTTTTCAACATTGATAATAGAGTGCAACAGGCGGGTTCCAGAAGTAAAACTCCATTGAGTTTCTCCAGAGGGAAACTGGTTTTTAACAATTTTCTTTTCAAATTTTTTAAAAAGGTTTATACTTGCAGTGAGGTATGAGGTTGTTAATCAATAGTACTTGTGTCAGGTGTGGTTGATATAAAGAGCTCTTGACAAATGAGATTATAATACAGTCTTTTAATATATCCACGTAAGAGAAACACAAGGAGAGCAGGCAAACGCATACACTTCACATAGATGACACCAGACAGAACCAGTACCAAACAGGGAGTATAAATACACGGATGAACTAATGAGATAATTAATGGGCAACAGGTGAACGGAATTCATCAATCAAAGGGAAAAAACTGAAACACACTAGGAAACTGGGTCAACTTATAAATACAAAACTGAACATAAACCTGACAATTTGCTTCTGTTGAATCCGTTAGCCCACATTATTTCAAATTTAAAATAATAGTGTTCAACAGCAGAATGTATGGTGAAAACTACATTACCCACGATGCTGTAGAAAATTCCACCAATCAGAAAGTCGAAACAAGCAAAAAGATCCCGTTAGCTCCTCCCATTCCCATGAAACACAGCAAATGACATAATCGAGTGTCCCTATGCTTTCAAAATACTATTTGAATATATATGCATATTTTGCAATAAACTATATATATATATATATATATATACACACACACACACACACACACACACATACATACATATATAATCAATATTTTTAAATGAGTAACTTTATATTTCTCCATAATTTTAGTAATAGTTCTTTCTATCACTAAGCCGTTAAGTACACAGTCTTCTACCTTTGTCTTTTTGTCTGATTTTCAAGTACTTTTTTTTACTTTACATTTTCATGCCCCTGAACATGACACTGAACAAAACAAACTGTGATTTGTTGATTTACATGTCAGTCAGACTTCCTCTTGGGTGGTCCTTGGCCAATGAAAGCTGTGACAGAGTCGTTTCTTGAATCAGCATATTAGAATGATTTCTGATGGATCATGTGCCACTGAAAACTGGAGTAATGATGCTGAAAATTCAGCTTTGCATCATAGGAGTAAATGACATTTTAAAATATACTGAAATAGAAAAGAACAAAAAAGTTATTTTTTTTCTTTATAATACATGCTATTAATGTTTATCTGCCACAGGTAGGTGTAGATTATTAAAAATATATAAATAAAAACACTTTCATGTTTCATGTTTCACAGAACAAATAACAGCAAATGGATGAGTAAATAATGACAGGATTTGCATTTAAAATTCCATTAAAAGAGGTGCAAAGATTAAAGCATCAATAATGGCATAATTTTACCAGAAGTCAGAGTAAGCAGTTTTCGCCAGCCTGGAGTTTTGATAAGACACTTTTCTCTTTTTCTCATTGTACATCCTCCTCATTGTTCAAACCTCATGTCTTGCCAGTCAAGCAGAGAGAAGAAAGCTTTGCCTGAATATCATCAGCAACACTAACAACGATGTTAGCAAGCACACGCCACTCTCGGCGTACCATTCCTTTCGTCAATATGACAAACATACCTAAATTGACAGTTGCGTGAGCTCAAAGTGTTTCAACATCATGTGTGATTTAACGTGATGCTGTCAGCGCATGTTTAAAGTGACAGCCGTTGTCTTCATCTATGGCCTACTGCACCTGTTGTCTCGAAGTGTGTCAAGTCGAAAACTGAAAATGACTTCAGGGCATCTGATTTAGCTCCACCTGTGCTTGGTGTTGATCTCGTCAACTGAATTACTGATGAAAATGTTGCCGTTTCTTTTCTTTTACAGTTTATTTGGAGCAGCAATGGAGCAGCATCGCATGATCTCACAAAAGAAGGAAGAGGCATCTGTCTTTTTAAGACTTAAAAATGTCTTTCTGGACCTTGGGCACCAGGTTATTTAAAACAGATGTGCACAGAGAGAAAAGCAAACAAGGTAAGAGAGATGGCTAATAAGTAGAAGAGACAAACACTCAAAGCTGTGACATGCTTTTCATTGATATAATAAAGGAATAGAGCAAGTCTGTAATCTCAGGCATGTTGATTACAGATGCTCAGAGAGAAATGTAAGCAGATATGCTTCGGAGCATTATGAATCAGTGTGTCGAATCATGATTCGGATCGCGTGTCAAACCGCCAAACTGCTGAAATCACGTGACTTTGGCGCTCTGAACTGCGGATTCGACACGCTGATTCATAACGCTCCGAAGTTTCATAAAGCAGTGTTTTGAAATCGTCCATCACTATATAAGTCGTTATTTTGTTTTTTGGCGCACCAAAAATATTCTCGTCGCTTTATAATATTAATATTGAACCACTGTACTCACATGAACTGATTTAAATATGTTTTTAGTACATTAATGGATTTTGAGAGAAGAAATGTCATTGCTGGCTATGGAGGCCTCACTGAGCCATCGGATTTCAACAAAAATATCTTAATTTGTGTTCCGAAGATTAACGAAGATCTTATGGGTGTGGAACGGCATGAGGGCGAGTAATAAATGACAGAATTTTCATTTTTGGGTGAACTAACCTTTTAACTAATATAGAAACAAGCTTAACTAATCAGTAAGTAATATCAAATTTAGGACTAAGATATTTTCTTATTAGGTAATCAATTACTGAATTAGATTGGCATCATTAAGAACTAATAGGTAACTATGAATAAAGAATTTCTAAATAATTTCTAATCACAACATGTCTGAGATGTGAGAAATTGTCTTTTTTTACTCTCAACATGGTCATAAAATGCATCACTAATTACTCAAGTGTAGTGACTCTGCAGGAAGTACTTGTGTACTTGTGAAGTAAGTGTTTTCACTTTAAAATAATGGTCCAGATCACTAGTAGTTCCTGCAGAGTCACTGGGTAACACTTGAGTAATTACTGATGCATTTTATGACTATATTCAGAGTAAAAATGATGACTGATTACGTCTCAGACACACTTTATAAGACACTTCTTTATAATTTGTCAGTTAGTTAATAGTTATTAATGAGGCTAATCTCATTAAAGCTGAAGTCCGTAACTTTTTTTTGGTTAAAAATAATCCAAAATAAATTTTTGAGCAAATACATAACCAGCCAGTGTTCAAAACTATCTCCTTACCATAGCCCAATTCACAACGATAAACTTGTAATAATGTATTCTAATTTGAAATTTAAACATACCGTCGTTCGTCTTTGCGTCATTACGTCATGTCTGTAAACAGAAAGAAGGAGTCCCAGCTAGTAAAATTCTTTCTGATCGTAAAAACCTTATCTGATGGTCCATGTAATTATTGATTACCTAATAAGGAACTGTCTCCTAAATTAGATATTACTTACTGATTAGTTAAGCTTGTTTCTATATTAGTTAATAGTAGTAGCTGAAGTGTTAATGTAGTACTACTCATTAGTCCTGCATAGTTGATTGATTGATTGATTGATTGATTGATTGGATTCTATTTTTGGCAAATGTAAAGGCTTTTTCACACCAAAAGTGAAATGAATAAGCCTCAGGCTGAAAGAAATGCAAATTCATGCCTGTCCAGTAGAGGGCGCAGCTCAAACAAACCTTTTCATCTGTTTCCGATTTCTCTCAACATGACAGAAGAGGCGTCAGTCAATAAATGGAAAAAGTAACTCAGATATTTTGCTGTAAATTTAAAAAGTAATGTGATACTTTACTAGTTACTTGAAAAAGTAATCTGATTACGTAGTGCACGTTACCTACTTCTAATGCGTGTAAGAATATTTCACAACGTTACCGTTTTAACTTTTTTTTATCAAATAATTGTATCACTGATGAACATGAGACATCTTTCAAATATCTTACAAACCCCAAATGGATTGTGAATGGTATTTTATATACACCCTTAGCAATGCAGAAATATAAATAACCATGCTAATAATTTATAATCATTATGATCAATTAAATCAAATGCAATATTTTTTTTCCAAAGCACATGAATATCCTTTGAATGACATTATCCATTTTTTCTATTACTCCTTGTACATTTTCAGACTTCTCGAGCATGTAAGTTGTATGAGAATGTGTGTGTTCTCATCTGTTAAGACCTGCCCTGAATCTGTCTCCACTGTTTGTCAGACTGTCAGTCTGCCACCCCACCCCCCACGCGGCACATGGCACTAAACTGTCCTTGTATTGAGCAGCGCTCGACAGAATGTCTCCATTAACAACTTGCCTAATGCACAACAACCCTGATCTTAACCCTGGGCGACAGTAAAGTGCAACCAACAAACAAACACACAAGCATGCAAGTTCATGAGTAAGTATGCGTATTGCATGCTGCAGTCATGTACTGAGAATAGTGTGCATACTATATTTTATTTTTATTATTGCACAAATTTTTTTGAAAACATCAAGTCTCGGTTTCACTTTATTTTGATGGTCCCTTTAACACATTCTGCTGACTATGAGTAACGTTGAGCCTATAGGTCTACTAAGTCTTAGAGTATTAGTAGACTGGTAAGGTTAGAATAAGGTGACGTAGTTGCAAAGTTACTTATAGTCAACAGAATGTTCAAAACGGACCATCAAAATGAAGTGTTACTCAAGTCTCACCAGAGCAAAGAAAGACAGGCCCTGAAAGAAACAATTACTTTTTCTCATCCACTTTGTGTAATTACATTAAAATTATTCAATTTAATAAGTCTAATGGATAATTAAACTGTCCCTTTTCTTTTCATGCCACAGGGAGAGACTTTTGTAGCCTTAAGACAACTGTAACCCTTGAACTCACTTTAATGTTTTTCTAAGAATGCAGATCTTGCTGTATATAGATTATAATACAAGCAGACATTTCTTTTAAGCAACTGTCTTTGTCCAAAAAAATACAAAAATACAAAAATAAAATAGCCTTGTAGTCTTGAAGCAAAATTTAATTGTCAGAAATTGAAGAGCAGTTATAGCTGAGAAGTTCAGCAACCTTGCTCTCGTTTCAGTTCCACTGTCTTACCTCCCTGCCCAAACTGACAGGGGTGGGAATGGAGGCGTGAAGACATAGAATGAAAATATAATTTTGAAAAAAAGAGAGAGAGAAAAAGAGAAAGTTGTTTATATAGTTATGATGTACTACTGCAGAGTTTCAGTGAACATGATATAGTTTTGCATGTTTGAAGATGCTTTTAGAAAGTTTTTCCATGTGGAAGCTAACGTTTGATACTCTTATGAATCATGTTCTTCAGCTGAACATATTAGATGTCGGATATTGTCATAGGACCAGTTTAAAAATGGCTACAGTCATTGATTCCCCAGTTAGACTTAAATGAATGTTCCAGGTTCAATACAAGTTGAGCTCTATTGACAACATATGTGGCACATTGTCAATTACCACGGGAAGTATTTTCGACTTGTCCTTTGGTTTTATTAAAAAAAACAAAAGCTTGTAACTCCTAAATGGCCATCTTGATGTAGACTTGTGGGCAGCGTCCGAAATTGCATACTAAATACGTCTTTTGAATAAGTAAATACTTCACAACCATTACAAAAGTATGTTGTACATAGTATGAATGTAATCCGGATGAACATTCGTCTTGTTGTCGTTGTCAGTGTCAGTTGCGTCACTTCACTGCCATTCACAACTCCTCTCCCGTGGCCTCATGGGATAGTAAAGTGTACATCAGATGTGCTCTTCAGAATCTTGCCAGAAGAAGTAATTCATCCGGGTGCTTTTTTAATGAATACTATGAATTCGGACATACTCTTTTCACATACTGTTATATAGTAGGGAATTCAGATGCAGCCATAGTCTTCCCCTTGTAAAGTCCACGACTCACCAGACTGTATGTTTTTTCATTTTTAGTTTCAGAAAGGTCCCCCTATGAGGCCACTATGTGACTTGATGCATTTGACCGCTTTACCAAAAATACAAACTTTACATTTCTGCTTTGAAACCCTTAAAGGGATAGTTCACCCAAAAATGAAAATTATCCCATGATTTACTCACCCTCAAGCCATCCTAGGTGTATATGACTATCTTCTTTCAGACGAACACAATCTGAGATATATTTAAAAATATCTTTAGTCCTCCAATGTTTATAATTGCAGTGAATAGTGTTTTGAAGACAAAAATAATGCATCCATCCATAAAAAAAAAAAAAAAAGTAATCCATGCAACTCCAGGGGGTTAATAAAGGCCTTCTGAAGCGAAGCAATGCGTTTTTGTAAAAAAAAATATCCATATTTACAACTTTATAAATTCAAATAACTAGCTTTCGGCGGACGACCGTACGCAGGATGCACAAGTTGACTTGCCCCAAATGTGTAATCCTCTGACGTGATATATGACACAGGATGTAGGAGTATTGTAAACTTAGACGCCTCTCGCGGTTCAAACAAATAGGGCTGTGCAACAAATTTAAGCTCCTCTTCTCTTATATCAAAATCCTCTGACATTTTTTTTTAAAAATGATCATTTTAGACATTAATCCATGACCGGTGATTTGTTTTGCTCTATCCTCTGCGCCTCCGCGTTCGTCATTATGTTGTACGTCAGGTCAAAAGATACTCTTCCACCGCAAATCGACTTGCACATTCTGCGTACAGTCGTCCAGCGGAAGCTAGTTATTTGAATTTATAAAGTTTTAATTATGGGTATTTTTCTTACAAAAACGCATCGCTTCACTTCAGAAGACCTTTATTAACCCCTTGGAGTCGTATGGATTACTTTTTTTTTTTTTTTTTAATGGATGGATGCATTATTTTTGTCTTCAAAACGCAGCCCCCCATTTACAACCTTTATAAACCTTGGAGGACTAAGGATATTTTTAAATATCTCTGTGTTCGTCTGAAAGAAGATAGTCATATACACCTAGAATGGCTTGAGGGTGTGTAAATCAAGGGATAATTTTCATTTTTGGGTGAACTATCCCATTAATCTATGTGTTTAATTCTATTTTAAAGCCACCTTTTTGGTGATAACGGTTTCTGGATGCAACTTTTGCAATTGGCCCCCTAGTGGTGGTTGTAATTAACTTTTCTGTGGCAATTGACATTATGCCATAAAATTCTGTTGATGGGGCTTAACTTGTATTGAAACCAGAACATTCTGAACATCAATGTAATGAGATAGATGGTAAAATCACAGAATGAATCAACGATTGCAAAGCCGGTTTGACTTCATTGCGGATTTGTTTTCTTAAAAATAACTCCCGTGTTTGTATTGAACCACCTGAATGTGAGATTAGCATGACAAAACAAAAGCTGTCAAATTCACACTTACATTGTGTATCATTGTGAGAACAGCTTCAGATCGCCCCCACACAAATCCTGAGTTCGATTCACTCCTGTTCCTGACTTAACCGCATTACATCAGATTAACTACGAATCTGATGTGTTCAGAAATTCTGCTTGCTTTTGCCAAGCGATGCTTTACTAAACAATACCATAGCTGCTCTCCATATAAAGGTTGCCTCAACAGAGGTTAATTCAGAATAAATCCACTTTTGGAGGGGATCCTTTTGGCAGAATCCCGTCACGCTGAGTATAACCGCACATTAGAGTCCTTTAAAGCTGCTGGGAGGATCTTAACTCAGGACGATTTGAGCAATGTTCTTGAATCAACATAAGTAACCAAAAAGAGCCCTTTTGTGATTAAAATATAGGCGCACTTTCCAGAAGTTTGTGTGGTTTCCAGTGGAGCAGCTGTGGGAACACCTGGCCTGATAGTACATCACCATTTGCAATGCCATAGAGTCTCTCACAAAGCAGATGACATATTCAAGATGATAGTTATTATGGCTTTCAACGATTCGGTGACAGCTACCTTTTCTATGATTACAAGCTTCTTGTGCAGTATCCCACTTATCCCCCACTGTCCATATTTCTGCTCTGCCTACGATGAGTGAATCATTCTCAAATGTGGAGAACAAGACCGCAAGGCTGACTTTTACATGGAAAATCTTACACACTTCACTTTGGTTAAGTTCAAAGAATATGCTGAAAGAGTTTTAAACATTAAAATGTGCAGCTTAATCAAGATGTACAAGATTGCAAGATGTACAAATGAGAAATTACATTGGAAAAATAAATACAATGTAAGGTTACACTTTATTTTGATGGTCCACTTTAGACATTCTACTAACTATAAGTAACTACATGTCAACTCTTATTAGAGTATTAGTAGACCGTAGTAAACTGTTAGTAGACTGTGTTAGGGCTCAGGTTAGTAGAATAAGTGACATGTAGTTGCAAAGTTACTTATAGTCAGTAGAATGTCTGTTGGAGGAGCATCATAATAAATTGTTAGCAGATATTAAAGAATTAGTTCAGTTCAGAATTAAAATTTCCTGATAATTTACTCGCCCTCATGTCATCCAAGATGTTTATGTCAGTCGAAAAGAAATTATAGTTTTTGACGAAAACATTCCAGGATTTTTTTTCATATAGTGGACTTCAACGGGGACCAATGGGTCCAAATTGCAGTTTCAGTGCAGCTTCAAAGGGCTCTACACGATCCCAGACGAGGAATAAGGGTCTTATCTAGCGAAACGATCGGTCATTTTCTAAAAAAAATTAAAAATTATATACATTTTAACCACAAATGCTCATCTTGCACTAGCTCTGCGATGCACCACGCATTACGTAATCATGTTGGAAAGGTCACCCGTGATGTAGGCGGAAGTACCACAGTAGGGTCCATCTCATTTTCTCCTCCAACTTCAAAATCTTCCGACATCATTGTTTTACCTTTTTTTGTAAAGGCCGTTTGACTAAGGGGCCGTTCACATCTCGCGTCTTTTCCGCATGCAAGTCAGTTATTTCAAATGTAGCCGCGCAGCAGGCGCTCTCATAATGAAAGCGACGCGGTCACGACGCGCATGCGGTGCATCAAGATGAAAAATTCTCAACTTTTCAGAATGCCACAAGCGCACCGCAGGTCATGTGACAAGAACCAACCGATCAGCTTTGGCTTTTCCGTAACAAACATCGAAATCGAACAGCTGATCATAGCTCTACAGCGTGGTTTTTATATCTCATCTCCATAAATATATCTAGTAGTAAAGCTAATGCAAGGGCTAGAAATCAATTTATCCTTTGCTGAAACTTCCTACTCCTCGTAGAGAACGCAGTTCATAGCAACAACAGACGCCACAGGAGCGCAAGTGCTTTGGAAAGAATGAGAAAGCAGTGCAGCCGTGCTTTCCACGCAGTTTTAGACGCAATATGCGAACGGCCCCTTAGACTTTGCACATTCGCTTTGTAAACACTTGCTTGGTACTTCCGCCTACGTCATGTGACCTTTCCAACGTGATTACATAATGCGTGGTGCATCTCAGAATGCAATGAATTCTGGGGTAGGCATCCTTCATTTCACAGGAAACGAAGGACGCATTTGAAATAGCCTTCGAATTGGGACAGCCTTCATCGCACCCTAGGTGTCGCAATCAGCCTTCGTATGCGCCCTTCGAAGGTTGCAGCCTCTGAATTGGGACTCAGCAATGAACAGGGGAAGCACATGACATGATGGGGTCAGGGAAATTACATGACAAACCAGGAAAATGACAATGGGAAAACTTCAAAATAAAAGACAACTAAAGCTATAAAAATAAAAGCTAATTCTAAATATTAATATATATAATACTAAAATAACACTGAGCAGTGTATCTGGATGCATTCTACATCTGCACTGGCTTGTTTCCAGGTGTCTGGTCCTCATCTGGAGGCCCCTGACAGTCAGAGACCCAGTGGCAGTGGCTCCATTGTCCCCGTCCATAATCTGGATTTAGGCATAATAGCAGTTTAGAGTTTCCATGATATAATGGCATGAAAATCTCATTCCAAGACAACAGTTCTCGAACTGGAGAACATTGTATGAGTAGCGCAGTGCGTCTTATTTGAGAGTTGTAAATTGTCCCCACCGGGAAGTATTAACTGAGATTAAGCACTGTTTGCATAGCCGAGGATCATTGTGATCTAATCTTACTTAAAGTTCAGTATAATTGGTCATTTAACTTGCGTTTAGTGTTATTCTTGCTATCTCAAAAATTAAGCCTATTTTATCATTTTTCTGCTAAGAAATAGCTTTAAGCAGATGCATAGCTGGTATCACAGCCTGACCAAGCTGGTTAGGATGATTCTTTTTAGTTTAGTTTATTTTTAATTTGTTTACATTGTTAACATTAGTTAAGATGAACTAACAATGAAAAATACTAAAGCATTTATTATTATCTTATATAATTATTAATGTTTATCTTCTTAGATGGTTTCTCTAAGATATGTGTTGTGGTAGCACATGCAATTTTATTTATTCATTTATTTATTAATTATGGTAACAGTAGCATTTGAGGTTAGATTTTATAATAAGCGAATATGCAAAATGGACACTGAAATGTACAGTTTTGCCATCTTAAAGTAGTTGTGGCATTCAACAAACTGACAGTTTGTTAAGGAATAAAACAATTTAAAAGTTAATTGCGACTTTTTATCTCACAATTCTGACTTTTTTCCTTGCAATTGTGAGTTTATGTCTCACAATTCTGACTTATTTTCTCAGAATTGTGAGATATAAACTCGCAATTCTGAGTTATAAAGTCCAATTCTGGGGAAAAAAAAGATATCTCACAATTTATATCTCTCAGTTTATATCTCACAATTCTGACTTTATAACTTCAAAAAGTCAGAATTGTGAAAAAGTCGCAATTACATTTTTTTTTTTTTATTCAGTCATGTCATGTCCTATTTAAAATGTAATTTATTTCTATGACGGTAAAGCTGAATTTTCAGCATCATTACTCCAGTTTTCAGTGTCTCATGATCCTTCAAAAATCATTTCAATATACTGATTTACTGCTCAAGAAACACTTATTTGATGGATAGAAAGTTCAAAAGAACACCATTTATTTGAGTCTTTTTAAGTAAAAGTCTTTACTGTCACTTTTGATCAATTTAATTCATCCTTGCTGAATGAAATTATTACTTTCTATTAAACAAAATCTTACTAACCCCGAACTTTTAAAAGACAGTGTACATACACAACATAAATGTAATATTACAAAAATTTGAATGCTTTTACAGTAACTGGTCCTGTTTGAGCCATCAATGAAAATTTAATGTGTATTTTCAGCCTAACAGGGTTAGTTTAAGGAGTCATTTGGGGATGAGACAGCAGCCAGAGTCTTTAGTATTGAGCTATTCTTTGGTATTTTGCTTATTTCTTTTGTCTGGGTTCAGAACATCCCAAATGTTTACAGTTTAACAATGCACAACCCACGCACACACCGCCAAAACCATTTCTTTTGCACCTGATAATGCTGTTTTAAGTGCTCTTATGCTCTAAAATACAATAGATTCAGTCATGCCTTAAAGGGAAAGAAAATCTCTCTGCAATATTACATAATGTATACAAATATATTTGTACAAGGCTGAGAATGAACAACGCATAAAGGCATACAGTGAGAGCCCAAAAGGCAGATGACACTGTACCCTTCCCTACCACATCAAAACATCTCATCACGGCTGCACTCCCACACAGTGCTACAGAGAAAACACATTCTTTTCAAAATCTGTATCAAAGTACTTTTCATAAAAAGACATCCTTGAGGCCAAGTTCAGAATCATATTTTTTGGGTAAGTAAAAGGAGAAAGACAATGAATGCAGAAACAACATCTGCTGTAACATACTGTTCTGTCTTTCCTTTCATGTGTTATGATGACCTCGCTTCGCACTCCAGGATTGCTTTGGCATTTTTTGGAAGATCAAACCACGCTGGATGATCTGACTCTGACACGTGGAGAACACATTTTAAGCTTTTGAGGGGAGGGTTTTGCTTCTTGCATAAACAAAACAAACACAAATAGATCTTTTGTTTGTGTTTATATGCAAGTGATTGCATTCCTAGCTCTCTATAAATGGAGTTGTTTTTTTTTTAAATCAACTTATGCTTATGAAAAGAAGTAAACACAGGTTTGTTTTATCTTTATGAAGCCGTAGCTAATGGAGCATTGGGTGTATTTTGTGGCAAACTCTTCCTGTATACTGTAAATCAAGGCCAAATGAGATCAATTAAAATAAATCAAATTAATAACATATTAGAAACACGATTATTTTCAACCCTCATTCTGACCCTGATCTGTTTTTAAAGGGGCTACAAAGTAGCCAAAAAGAACACTAAAGCCTTGAGTACACGTTTTTTTACGTGTACGCTATACGCGCACAGTAGAAAGCACAACCTTGCAAAATATACTTCATTTGACTCGTACACGTACACAGGCTTTCAACGTACGCTCAGTTTTGTACGCAGTTTTGTACGCAAGGTACGCTCAGTTACGCTCGTGTTGTAACTCTTTCCACGAGTTACAACACGTAAACATCTTTGTATTCTTTCATGCTAGAATTGTATAAATGAAGGTACTTTCTAACCTCTTCGCACAGTCTCTCATCTATGTAGGCCTCCATTGTCCCTGTAGCTTGCATGCTTTCTGGTCTGTTCTATTTATGTTGTTTTTCTTTGACCTTGTGAATCGACGCCCCCAGGGCACGGTTGCCACCTTGTAGATAAGCTAATTAGCCTACTGCAAAAACAGTACAATACAGTACGCGTTTTACTCTCTACTTGACTACATTTTTTAATAAGTATGTGTACTCTTTACTCCAATACATTTGTGATGAGTAATTACTCCTTATAATTTGCATAGCACCTAACTTTTTTTTGCAGCATTTTATTTCTGCTTCAGAAGAAGTGATATTGCCATCTACAGGACATTGAAGGTACTATATCTTGTGCACTTAACTTAAGAAATAGTTCACTTTCAAATAAAAATTTCCTGATAATTTACTCACCCCCATGTCATCCAAGATGTCCATGTCCTTCTTTCTTCAGTCGAAAAGAAATTAAGATTTTTAATGAAAACATTCCAGGATTATTCTCCTTATAGTGGACTTCAATGGTCTCCAAACGGTTGAAGGTCAAAATTACAGTTTCAGTGCAGCTTAAAAGGGCTTTAAACGATACCAGACAAGGAATAAGGGTCTTATCTAGCGAAACGATCGGTCCTACGCCTTCCCTATTCAACTTACGGGAAAAACGGAACTAGTGCCGCGTTCGTTCCGTAAGTTGAATAAGGAATGCGTAGGACATTCAGCGTAAGCTTTTTAAGAATACGGAATCGCGTTCTGGGGTGGAAGCACTTGTGATGCGATCATTTGTGCCTATAAAGCATATACATTTTGATTTTTTTTAAGAAAATGACCGATCGTTTCGCTAGATAAGACCCTTATTCCTCATCTGGTATCGTTTAAAGCCCTTTGAAAATGCACTGAAACTGTAATTTTGACCTTCAACAGTTTGGAGAACATTGAAGTCCACTATAAAGAGAAAAATCCTGGAATGTTTTCACCAAAAACCTTAATTTCTTTTCGACTGAAGAAAGAAGGACATGGACATCTTGGATGACATGGGGGTGAGTAAATTATCAGGAAATGTTTAAAAAAATTTTTGTTCCATTTTATTTTTATTTTTGAAAATAAAGGTGTTAGGTCTTAGGTGTTGAGGATTAGTTCATCTTTTGTAGTAGCCTACTGTTAAAAGACTTTTAGGCTACGTTCACACTGCAAGCCTTAATGCTCAATTCTGATTTTTGCTCAGATCTGATTTTTTTTTTTTGTTTTTTTGTTTTTTGTATAGCTGTTCACATTGTTGTTTTAATTGTGGCCAATGTCAGATTTCCAGTATGAACAGATCATGGTTCTGAAGACCTGCATGCGCAAAAGAACAATACAAAATCCACTCAATTTCTTCTCAAAACTAGTCCAAAACTAGCCCAATCATGTGGAGTAACCAGGTAAAAATCGCGTTCCGGGGATTAAATAACGCTTCAACCCACGGAGTTGCAAAACAACCCATGGCAACAGTGAAAAATTAACCCAATTCTGCGGGTAAATCGTGGACTTGGCAACACATACAGCGCGCCGTCATACGGAAGTAAACACGGAGGGCATTAAAGTAAGCCATTAGGTGTTTATTTATAGTGTGATCTGATCTGCTGTGGAAACCAGCGAAATTATGCGCAGCAATATGAAAAATAAGACAATTATGTGACAAAAGAGAGCAGAGTTTTGAATCTTTTATGATCCCTCATGTTTTGCTTGTATTATAGAGCTGTCTCTGTAATACTTACGAGTTCTGACACACTTGATAATGTTGGGTATGTAAAATCTTCGGTCGCATTATAAAACATCTGACCTGCTGTATCGGATTTAGTAGGCTACCACATATGGAAGTGGCACAAATCAAAATTGAAAAGATCAGATTCCATGTGGTTTGTAGCCTACTGTTCACACTGTCATTAGGAAAACATATATGAGTCACATGTGGGCAAAAAATAAAAATCAAATTTATGCCACATTTACCTGCAATGTGAACGTAGTCTTAGGTCATATTGGAATTGGTAACTTGTAATGGAGTCATTTTCGCTGTAAGGTATCTGCACTTTTCTTAAGTCACGACCCCTTTAAAATAAATGAACAGAAAACAGTTCTTTTAAATTGTAACAGTATTTCACAATATTACTGTTTTCACTGTATTTTTGTTATATCTTCATCATCGGAAGGCAAATAACCAGGCCTTAAAGTCATCTTCACCTCCACTACCAGTCTCAAATCAAATATGGTGTCCCTGCCAGGTCTAAACGCTGAGCAAATAACATTGAATTTTCATTTTTTGAGTAAAAAATTCCTTTAAGATTGCAAACTGACAGAAGAAATCAACAAAAGAATCTTTAATGTTCAATAACCTGAAAGACTCGAGCCGGAACTCATCTGTAGAATGGACCTGTGTTATTCATTCTGCCTGTGACGATTGCAGTTGGCTCACTAAGCAGAAATAAGGGGTTCATTTATAAATTATATGACTTTTTATTCAATTTCATGGTTGACATTGAGCAGTTATAGATGAGTTACTGGCGGTGCCTCTCTCGCTCTCTGCAGCTGCAGTGGCAACACTCGGTTTTCTCTTTCCCATGTCAAGAAAATCACCTTTGTCCACTCATCTTCAATTTAGAACATAGGCATTGGAAATTGATTCTTTTGAAAAAGTATGACCTGCATTTTAAGTCTGGCCAGTGGAGGAAGAACAGACCGTGACATTCTCGCTCTCTGATTTGTAAGTGAATCCCAGTTTCTGTGCAATGTGAAATTAATCACACCAATGGTTTGTAGGTTGTAAAGATGTCAAAGAAATTACTGTGCGAAACGAAGTGTCCACAAGATGAGTTCTAACATCTGAGGATATATTTAGTCTCAGTCGGTCCTGCATGATTTTATTATGTTTCTCTGTGCTTTTCTAAGATCAGAACAAGGGAGAAAATGGATTCAGAGCTGCTTTGTGACAGATCAGAAATGGCAGCAGTAAAGCACCTCACACTCTTGGTCACTAAAGAAATAGTTCACCCAAAAATGGAAATTGTGTCATCTCACCCTTATGTCATTCCAAACGTGTATAACTTTCTTTTGTCTGTAGAACATAAATGAAGATGCTTTCTTTGTAAATACAATGGAAGTCACCAATTATCTATATTTGTAGGCCAACCCCAGTAGAATTTTTCCACTGGCTTTTGGACTATTGCAGAAAATAAGCTCTGTAACCAACAAAAGTTCATGATTCTTGCATGCTTTGTTCATCATGATAATCTTCACAATGTTTATGAATTCTGAAGCCAAAATACAAACGTCAGAATTAAAAAGCTAAACGTAGACTATGAACAAACTACACCACAGTCACATCTTCAACGTCACCACCTTCCAACTGTAACAAAACTGCTCCGAGACTAGAAAGTTGAGGATCAAACGTAGTATATTTATTAAGAGGGTAATCCACAATCGTAGTCCAGAAGTCAGGCAAAAGGTCAAAACATAAGCACATCAGATCAAACAGGAACAGGGCAGAAGCAAACGAAGATACAAAAAATAGTGATGGCCGTTTTTAAAACACTGCTTCATGAAGCTTCGAAATATTTACAAATCTTTTTATTTCAAATCAGAGGTTCAGAGCATGTTTCAAACTGTCACGTGATTTCAGTAAATGAGGCTTTGTTACAACATAACTGTTTTAAAACATTTTGAAATTTCAATGGTTCAACACTGGGGGGTGATCTCTGTGAACCCATGAATCATGCGGATTGACTGAGATCGCTGAATTTGTATAATTAAAAGGAATAATAGTAGTTAATAGTCTCTGTTTAGCAGACCCATCCATAGAACAAAAAAACCAAACCCTGAAAATAGATAAAAGAATACATATTATACCGACACTTAATATTTAATAATATTAGATGATTAGTTAATTGCATCTGATAGATTATATATTCTATAAAATATTTGCATTTATGCATGTTTGGCCTGAGTTTTTGTTGCATTTACACAGTTCTGACCAGCAGGGGTCACCAGTGTGTGGTGTTTCGAAAAGTGAATCATTTTGCAAAGCAATTGGTTCAATTGATTCAAAGCTTTGAAAAGCTTTGTTTCTCCCATCACTAACAAAAACCAAGATATGAGAGAATCAGGTAGCAGAGGGCTCAGAAATGCCACAATTACAGACATGCAACACCTAGCAAAATTGACTTATAGATAGCTGGCTTTTATAGGCAGGTTTAATGATAAAATCAGAAACAGCTGTGAACAACCATGGCTGATTAGACCGGGCAGTGGGTTATGGGTAATGCAGTCCTTGATAGTGTGGCAATAGTCTGGGGTTGAGTGCCCTCTGGTGGCTATCAAATGCACTCCAGCTGGTGATCGTGACACCAACAATCCGTCTTTATTTAAAATGCCCCTATTATGCTTTTTTGGATATATTACCTTTCATGTAGTGTGTAATATAGCTGTTTGTGAAGGTAAAATGTCTGCAAAGTTTCAAAGATCAAAGTGCATGAAAAATGGGGCTATAGTCTTTCAAAGAAAGAACCGATTCTAAACTGCCTGAAATGAGTTGTCAGACTAATCCCAGTCTTACTTCCTCCATGAGCCTGTGTAGGTTTGTAACAGATTTGCATCATGCTAGCCTATGGTCTTCATTGGCTGCCCGCTCAAAACATCTCGTGAACGGCTGCCCATGACCCGCCCTCAAACACTGTAGTTGTAGCTGAGGCCTGGAAGAGTTTGGTTCGTGTTGTCGACATGTCAAGAAGGCGCAGTTTTCTGCACTGCGAAAGCAAATCCACTTTGCATCCACTCAAAAGGATGAGGACTATCCCTCAAAGCCTATCCCTTTAGGAGTAATTGAACCAGAAGTACTAAAATGCTAACTTGTTTCCAGGTTTTTGGACTACAAATCCCTGCAGCACTCAATAGTCACCAAAACTGTTTGGTTACCAGAATTCTTCAAAATAACTTCTTTCATGTTCCACAGTAGAAAGTAAGTCTTTCAGATTTGGAACGACATGAGGGTGAGTAAATGATGACAGAATGATCATATTTTGGGTTAGTCACGATGTAATGCCATTGAACTCAGTTCACCCATCCGAATATTCGTTAAATTATCTTCTTTGTGATCCACAGAAAAAAGAAAGTCATACAGCTTTAAAATGACATGAGGCTGAGTAAATGATTTTTTCTTTAATATCTTTTGACTATGATAAATTACTGCCTAACTTTAGTCATCACTTGCACTTTATTGCATGTCTATAGTTGTATTAACTGTATTCATTACTGTTAGTGTTAATTAAACTCCAGCTACTGAGAAAGTGATATGCAATTGGGCACATTACCTCATTTTATTCATACAACAAAAGAAAGAAATTGTCCAATGAATAAGCAAGCTAAAATAGGCCGGAGCAAAAGCACATTAGTTGTAAATAGAATGTCTATTAAAAATTTAACACAACATTTAGAAGTAATCAATATAACAACTACTGAAAATAAACAGCATTTCATATAGGCCTTTCATTCATATGGAACGTGAGGTTAAAGCTAATGACACTACTCATTACTTGAAAGACTTTGAGAATAAAGGATTGTTCAGTATACAGTAGGGCTGCACGATTTGGAGAAAAAAATCTAATTGCGATTTTTCTGGTTAAAATTGCGATTTAAAATGTGATTTTATAAAACAAATGAAAAAAAAAAAATATATATATATATATAAACAATACCAGGCTTGTTTTGTTTGTTTGTAGGGCTGCACAATTTGGCCCGAAATTTTGTGCTATATTATTTTGACTAATTATTTTTATTATTATTATTATCGTTATTGCTAAATAAAAATATTAAACCAAATAAGAAATATTACTGTTGTAATAACTTTAATTATTAAAGTATTTAGCATTAGTATTTAATTATAAATATAACTATAATAATTAGAAAATAATATTTAAAACTTGTATGACAAAATGTGGGGTTACCTGTTAACATGAAAGCAGTATGTCTATAAATCATTAGAAAGGTCTAAGGATTTATTATCAAATATTATATTATTTCTTTATTTTTGTCAGGAGGTATGCAAAATCAAAAATGGAGTCCATGTATTTAATTTGAACTACGTACCTCTTATGCATCCACTGTGGAAAAAAAAAAAACCCTGTACACTTATGTACGCTGAAGAAAAACATATTGATTATATGTTCCCCTCAAAGTTCTTTAGAGAGAGGAATTATTTTTCCTATTTTTACCCTGAATAGGATTGAGTGAGCTTTACTCGCCAAACATGTCTGTTTCATACTGGACGCCGGAGGGCGCCCTTGAGCAGATACTCCAAATACACGCAATATAACAAACGCTTCCACGAAATCCCCAATGGGCATTATGCTATCGCTGTGACTGAATAAAAATAAGGTAGAAGCGCTTTGATTGATTAAACGTTAATAAAAAAAAAACAGACGACTACAACAATACATGGTTTATATGTTTTCTTCAAGCCTTCTCGGGTCGTTCCGTAATAAAAAAAAAAAGTATATTTATAATCAAATGCTAATCAAAATGCTATTTCAAACACTCAACTGACGTTTTGAAATGAGTTTGGAGTAAAAACACATTAAATGTTGTCTTTTGTTAGAAAAGAAGTTCATAAAGGCTTCTTATGTTTGGAAAGTTTGTATATTTGACGTGTGTTGCTTTTTCTAATGCAGTGCTCTCAGATGGAGCGTCATTTACTACTGATCACAGAGCAGCTCTTCACTAACACGCTGTGTACATATTTATATAATTAAAAATCGCAGCCTTTGCGATGTCATAATCGCACTAAGACAAATCGCGATTTCGATTCGATTATGATTAATCGTGCAGCCCTAGTATACAGTATCCACGTATCTTCATGTTTTCCAATTAAAGTGTTTCAAAATAATAATTAAAAAAGAATCATAATTTAATCCATTACACAATTTTTAAACAAAAAATTAAGAATTTATTTGATCAATGAGTTTCACAGGGCCCTTTGCTGTTTTAATCCCTAAAGATGTCACAATTCGAAAACCTGCATGCTGCATGCCAGATGGTGCTACCGCATTCTTAAGGCAGGAACACACCAAGCCGACGGTCGGCCATCGGGCAGTTTTTGTTCGTCGGCCGACTAAGTTTTCTCAGTGTGTTCCGCACCGTCGGCTTTTTTCCGGCCGATTCGAAATGTTGAATTGGCGTCGGCGCTCGTCGGTCCATCTGATCATTCTGATTGGCTGTTCAGCTACTGCCACCTGCTGGTACGGAAAGGCATTTCATCTTGCGCAGGCGCAGAACGGACGTGCTACTTGGCTGTCGGGTGTCGAGCGTCGGTTTGGTGTATCAGGGCAACTTTGGACACAGACGTTGCCGACGTGAGCCAACCCCGCAGTCTGCTTTCGTCACCACTAGTTCGTCGGCGTCGGCTTGGTGTGTTCTGGCCTTTTAAGAAAAAAGCCTGCGTGAAATCCCACAGCCATGTAATATGCAGCGGGAATCTTAAAGGATTAGTCCACTTTGAAATAAAATGTTCCTGATAATTTACTCACCCCCATGTCATCCAAGATGTTCATGTCTTTCTTTCTTCAGTCGAAAAGAAATTAAGGTTTTTGATGAAAACATTCCAGGATTATTCTCCTTACAGAGAATACGAATCTGCTGATAATGGCGATGGTAACTCAGATCATCGTTCTGAGAGAAAACTGGACAAATTAAAAAGTTTTTTCGCCTTTTCTATGTGTAAAAACACCAAGGGAAGCAGGTCGAGGAGATGACGAGAAGACGCCGGATGGCAAATCTATTAATAACGGCATTGATTAAACCCACTGCTTATCACTCAATAAAATAATCACATTGCTAAGTGTTTTTGAAAGTTTTGATTTTGTTTGGTTTAATAATTAACATTACCTTTTGCGAGTCTGACTCTCACTCCGCTCGTGAATTAGCAGAACTTGAACGGGGACATTAAAATGCTTAACAAGAAAAATGCTTCATGTGGCTTAATGCACCAAGACAAAGACAAAATTCTGTACATATCTATTAAAGCATACTGTGTGGAGATAGGCATATGAGCCCAAAATATAAACGCAACACATTTACATGTCCTCTCATGTAAAGAAAACGCTTAATGCAGACTGATATTAAAGAGACCAAATTCTGTTTACTAATAAAGCACATATATGCAGAAAAACGGATGAGACCATAATATAAACGTTCAGTATCACTTAAAATGCCCAAGCCATTTTAAGCATTTTCCCTATTCAACTTACGGAACGAACACGGCACCAGTTCCGTTTTTTCCATAAGTAGAATAGGAAAGGCGTAGGACATACAGCGTAAGCTTTTTGGAGAATACGGAAGACGGAAGCACTCGCAAGGCGATCATTTGTGTTTATAAAGCATATACATTTGAATTTTTTTTAGAAAATGACCGATTGTTTCGCTAGATAAGACCCTTATTCCTCGTCTGGTATCGTTTAAAGCCCTTTGAAGCTGCACTGAAACTGTAATTTTGAACTTCAACCGTTTGGAGGCCATTGAAGTCCACTATAAGGAGAATAATCCTGGAATGTTTTCATCAAAAACCTTAATTTCTTTTCGACTGAAGAAAAAAAGACATCTTGGATGACATGGGGGTGAGTAAATTATCAGGAAATTTTCATTCAGAAGTGAACTAATCGTTTAAAGTCTGTTTTTCATTTTTCATTCCTTTCTCCAGGACAAAGTGCGGACAGAAGCAACAATGGAGACAGCGCTATCCCCCACAGAAATCTGTTGTCATGTCAGCAGACCCGGCTATCTTATCATATCAGTTTTAAAGAGCCTTTTGTTGCGCTCACCTGCCACAAAAATGTCAGAGAATGCCAGCCGCCGAGCTCGGAAAACTCCTGAAGCCACAGCAGCCACTAGCTTTTATTCACGCCATGCTAATGAGGTGACCTTGTCCTGCGTCACTCCCGTGCAGAAGGGACTCGGTTGAATGACACAATCACCGACGGGCAAAATCATTTTCCTGTCATCTTGGAATTACGCACTTCAGAGATTGGCTGTGATTAGATGCATGAGGCTGTGGGGATGTTTCAAGGAGTCTCCCCACCTCATTTCCTGTTTGCTGTAATAGGATAACAATATCAAGCAACAGCCTCAGAGATTTTTTTTTTTTAAAAAGCTTTATTTTATATTTTATATTTAAAATATATATATGGTTTTAACTTTATATAAATGATCATATTTATATAATAGGGCCTATATAAATTATAATTTATGTAATGTTTTATTATTACATATAATATTGTATATTATATATATCAGCAATATTAAGCAACAGATTTTTTTTATTTAAAAAAGCAATAATTTATTTGTAATAATGTAATACATAAAGTATTAATTTTATATAAATTATAAAATGTATATATTATAAAATACTATAAAATGTGATTTTTTTTTATTAAAAAGCTATATTTTATTTTTAATGTAATATATAAAATATTAATTTTATATTTGATCATATTTATATAATATATAAATTATAAAATACACACATATATTATAAAATACTATAAAATGTGACAGTGTTTTTTAACAAATATATATTAATTTATAATATAAATGTGTAATAGATAAAGTTATATATGTATATACATCAGCTATATTAAGCAAAAGCCTGTGATGTTTTAATTAAAAAAGCTATATTTTATTTTTTAATAATGTAATACATGAAATATTAATTTTATATAAATTATAATGTTTATGTAATGTATAAATTAAAATTACATATATTATAAAAATGTATTATAAAAAGTTTCTTTAACAAATAAATAAATATATAATATAATATGAATTTATATAATGTTATACATATCAGCAATATGAAGCAACAGCACCATATAAATTTATTATTTAAAAAAATACTGAATAATTATTTACAAATAGTATATTTATGTAAGCTATATATATATATATATATATACACACACACACACACACACATATATATATATATATATATATAATATGTATATATATACAATATACATATATATTAAAGTGAGGATACAAATTTAGTCCAGCTCTATGGTGCTGAGACATTTTCCAAGACAGTTTGCACCCAAAATCGATCCAATGTCTGAATGATGCGGGTCATTAAAGATTCATCTGCAGCGAGGCTGTTTACAACTTAGGGATGAAACAAATGATGATGATGAGAACTTCTAGGGACTCACAACTACAAAAACATTACAAACAAAGTGCTGCAGTGGGAAGAGGAATCTCCTCAGAGCTTGTTTGGAGATACAAATGCAGGCTGTGAGTATTTCATCTCATACATGATACAACAGAAACACCTTTCAACAGTTACTCAGTCACAGTGGAAGCTACAGTAATATGTTAAACTGGTCTTTCTGAAGCTTACCTATGTTTGGTTATTTGTCAGAAGGGTTTTGCTTCATAGTAGGCTGGTGTTATGGTAACTAAGCAACTATTTCTAGTCATGGTTTGCACCAGCTTGTCAGCTGGTCAGGTTTGCTGGTTTTAGAGGGGTTTTTGGCGATTTGTAGAGCTGTTCATACTGGTCTTGTTTGTTGTTTTTGGGATTTGTCTGCTGGTTAGACTGGTCTGGTTTGCTGCTGGTTTATAGGGGTTTGGGATACATGTTAGCTGATCAGACCTTTTTAGCTGGTTGGGCTGGTAGAGTTTGCTGTTTTAGAGGGGTTTGGGGCACATGTTAGCTAAACAGATCTTTTTAGCTGGTTAGGCTGGTAGAGTTTGCTGGTTTAGAGGGGTTTGGGATACATGTTAGCTGATCAGACCTTTTTAGCTGGTTAGGCTGGTAGAGTTTGCTGGTTTAGAGGGGTTTGGGATACATGTTAGCTGATCAGACCTTTTTAGCTGGTTAGGCTGGTAGAGTTTGCTGGTTTAGAGGGGTTTGGGATACTTGTTAGTTAGCTAATCAGACCTTTTTAGCTGGTTAGACTAGTAGTGTTTGCTGGTTTTAGAGGGGTTTGGGACACTTGTTAGCTGATCAGACTTTTTTTTTAAGCTGGTTAGGCTGGTAGAGTTTGCTGTTTTAGAGGGGTTTGGGGCACATGTTAGCTAAACAGATCTTTTTAGCTGGTTCGGCTGGTAGATTTTGCTGTTTTAGAGGGGTTTGGGATACATGTTAGCTGATCAGACCTTTTTAGCTGGTTAGGCTGGTAGAGTTTGCTGGTTTAGAGGGGTTTGGGGTACTTGTTAGTTAGCTAATCAGACCTTTTTAGCTGGTTAGACTAGTAGTGTTTGCTGGTTTTAGAGGGGTTTGGGACACTTGTTAGCTGATCAGACTTTTTTTTTAAGCTGGTTAGGCTGGTAGAGTTTGCTGTTTTAGAGGGGTTTGGGGTACTTGTTGGTTAGCTGATCAGACCTTTTTATCTGGTTAGGCTGGTATTGTTTCCAGGTTTTAGAGGGGTTTGGGACAATGTCTCCCAGTTTGTTTGAGTTTAATGTGAGACCAAATATTCACTATATGAAACTTATGAACTTATGAACTTTGACCAGGCCAAAACATGTGCCTGATGGACTTGGTATCAAACCACTTCTTGATTGTCTTTGCAGTTTGAGCATTGTTTTTTTATTTTTATTTTTTTAAATAACATCTGATCATTCCTCTTTACATAACTTTTCATTTGTGAGAAGCAAGCCATTGTGCAATATTCTCCTGTACTCCAAAGCATTAAGTGACTTTTCTCAGGGAAGTAGCTCACCAATAACAGCAGCTAAAAGGCTCCCCACACAATGACACATCTACCCCCATGCTTCACTGTGGTAGAGATGCATTTATTATTATGTTTCTCACCAGATTTTCCAAGACACTGCTCTGGAGCATCACCATGCAATTCGTCTTTGCTCACCTGGTTTAGAAAGCAAGCATCATTCCAGGCCCTTGTTTCCTCCAAGCCATGAATTCTTTGTGTGATTTCTAAGCATTGTTCTTTTTGGCACTTTTTGGCTTTGTCTTTTGTACTTGATTTGTACCTCATGCTGCCGGCTAGAATAATTGCCACAAGCACTTTCTTGCATGTCACTACAGTAAGAAAGCATCTGCCTGGAAGATGAATATAAATGTAAATGTAAAAAGTGCTGTTAAAACGTCCTTCGGAGCAGAATGTTTTACAGAACAGCTTATGGCATACCTATCAGTCATAGTGAAGGGTATACGATACATGATGATAGATTTCACAATGAACAGGGAAGCAGATGGCCTTACTGAACTCCTGTCTGTAATGCAACGGTGATGCTTCACTTTTCTTGTTCCTCAAAGCACTAAAAGGTCTAAATGCAGGACAAGGCAGGCTGCCATAATATGCAAACATAAAGAAAAGCCCAGACTGAATTTTTAATTCAGTCTCAGCAAAGCCCCACTCAAACCGCTAAGAGAGGTCACGGATGGAAGCTAATGGACATCTCAACTATTCAGAGCAGCACACAAATTAGCCTTGAGGTCAAATTAGAATCGTGCAATTACTATTCACAAATGGATGGATTTTAATACATTACCTGGTTCTTCCATCATATTTAAACAAAAATATCCCCTGTCAGCTCATACGTGCTGCATTTATTGCATCCAAATACATTTGAAATAAACCAGACAGTAGTTTTAGTGAGTTTGTGTTGTAAGTTTGACCTGGATGACAGCTTTAACACAAGCTTCTTTGAATTCAGATTATGCCTCGTGTATTGCTCCAGTGGGCTTTTCTTGGGTTGGCGGAGTGACAAATTTTGGGTCTGTCTTTGGCTTGTTTTGAAGAGATAATGCAACGGCAGGCCTTAAGGCAGTGCTATAGTCATTAGAATGCCATGGAAGCGCTCATGAGAGGCTACAACTGCTACCCTGGACTAGAAGAGTGCAATTTTTAGAACAGTTGCATCACAATGGCGTCATGTTTCATTTGGCGTGAATGTACTGTAAATGAGTCGGGGATTGAAGTTCATTCAACGGGTTGCAATCTTAAAGGGATAGTTCACCCAAAAATGAAAATTCTGTCATCATTTACTCACCCTCATGTTGTTCCAGACCTGTAAGTCTTTCGTTCATCTTTGGAACACAAATGAAGATCTTTTTAATGAAGTCTGAGAGCTTTCTGTCCCGTCATAGACAGCTATGCAACTGACACTTTGATGCTTCAAATAGTTCATAAAGAGATCGTAAAACTTATCCATATGAATTGAGTGGTTTAGTTCAAATTTTAGTTCAAAGAGACACAATTGCTTTATATGATAAACAGATTGAATTTAGGCTTTTATTTGGAACGACGTGAGGGTGAGTAATTAATGACGGATTTTTCATTTTTGGAGATTTCAGGATTTTATATTATGTCTAATTTTCCCAAATGATGTATTGATGTAATGTTTTATCTGCTTAACAACACCAAATTGTAACAGGCTTTATTTCTGTCCCTCACAGCCTCATCTTGATTCACATGCAATAAAAAACGGCGTTTACCATGACTAAGATCTGCTGTGAGCTTTGGCGTGAAGTTGAGGGTAGTTTTGAATGCCTTTTGGGTGCTTCTCATGTTGATTTCATTAAGAAATGCATCAGTTTTTCTGAGGTTACGCTCTAATCATCTTTGAAACAGTATTTCATGTTGGTCTGATTCAATACAGAGTAATAAAACCCAAGCAAGCAGCACATCTCCTTGTGGCCACTCCAAAACCTCATTTTGTGCAAGTCACACAAGATTAAGCCACTGCCGGCCATGCTGATTACACTCCCAGTCTAATATCACGGCTGTATTTTTTTCCCAGTATCTTTCTTTATGAGACAGATGAGACCATACTCTTCAATTCAGAGGCATCTGCGGAGTTTCTTGATATTAAAAGGCTCGTTAACATCTATTGCTTGACTCCCCAGTGATTGTGTTATGTCCTGTGTGTGACCTTTGGGATGGTGCAGATTAATAAACATGGAAGACGGAGGAGCGAGTGACTAATCATGCCAGTGGTTTATTATTAGTCCAGTGTAGAAATGAGCTCAAAGCTCCTTCGGGATGCTGCAGGTCCCCCAGACGCCTAGTGTTTTTACTAGAGTAGTTTGGTTTATTTCACCATATTGACCCTCATATAATGGAGAACATTATGACCATCATTCTCCATCATCTGGTCTAAAGTTATTGAGGTTTGATTAAACCACCAATCCACTTATTTATTTTAAAAGACTTCTAATCATAAGGATAGTTCACCTAAAATGAAAATTCTGTCAGCATTTACTCGCCCTCATATTGTTTCAAAGCTGTGTTATATTTTGTATGTAAAAGGAGACTTTTTTCATAGAGTTTCTTTCTGGTGGCATCTCCAACTAGCTCCCTAATCGTTAAGATTAAATCAAAGTTTTATGTTTAACATACATTAATATTTTTAAACGTCTACATGTATTATCAGACATGGAGCAAACCAAGGGTTGAATTCAAACAGAAGTGAATATTGTTTGTTTAGAATTCCCTTTCAAGGCTTTCAGAGCAACACGTCACTGACTAGAATTGCGCTTGGAGTGTTTGGACTCACATTTATACAGCATATTTCACCATATGATTTTTTTCCCTGTTAAAGGGATAAGTTTAGGTTTGGTCTCCCTATATCATATATATATATATATATATATATATATATATAAAATTTATTTATTTATATATGGTTAACAAAAACAAAGTGAATAGGAAATCTGATGTGTGATGAATCTGTGGTACTTCCATTTCTTTTCATTTTATCTATTTCAAAAATAAATGTGTCACATATAAACGCAAAACAAAAATTTTAATAAAAAATGTATAGTTTTTACTATTTTTAGCTTTTCTATTCTTATGAAAGCTAAAATAGTTGGGGGAAATGTTTAAACAACATCAAAAATCACCAGCAGGAGAAGCAAAGACAAGGAAATTATAAATATTATAATATTATAAATATATAAATATTATAAATGTTTATATTTTAGATCTGACGGGATGGTTTTCGCGGGAAATTGCATACATACGTCACTTGCCTTTCTGTTCTTCATATCCATAAATAGAGAAAAGTTGCTCCAGCTATTTTGACGAGCTTATGGTGGAGTGTTGTGTGGGAGTGTCAGGTTATTTGTCACAACGAGCGAGAAGGTTATAGAGCCGCTAAATTTCGAATCTCCAGGGAATCACCCGTTTAAAAACGGCGTCTGGTGGAAAAAGAGACCGCGAATCAACACTGGCTTGGCTTTCGGAGATGGCGAGAACTGATTTGAAATGTTGCAAAAGCGACGCGAAGATGGCGTTTTTATTACTCAACGGGTGGGTAAGGTATTTTATTGAACAGATAAAATGTATCTCTCTAATAGACAGAGTTCATTGTAAAGCATTATCTATTGTGAAGGTTCATTTCATGGTTGTTGTAGCGCTGTGCTGGAATTTATTTTCAAGGAAGTGCTGTGTCTATTAATGGGTAAAGGTACAGTAACATCTTCAACTTGAGTTCCTTATTTACATCTAAACTGGTTACATCTCTTAAGCCTAGTAATGAAAGTTTAAAGTTTTATGAGCAGTAGGATAACTATTCATCCGTACAGTCACACAGAGCCAAAGCACAACGAAACACTCAAAGTTCTTCCGCACAACGCATGCAGTTTTGTTTTTAACCGCTAGAGGGTCATAGTGTACCTTAAAAAATAATTGTTGTATACTACCATTCGTTTATGTTTTTGAAATTCTCTTGATCTCTTAAAATACAATAATAACCGTAAAATTGTGAAGTGTTGCTATAATTTAAAAGAACAGATTTTTATTTTGATATATTTTAAAATGTAATTTATTCCTGTGATGCAAAGCTGAATTTTCAGCATCATTACTCCAGTCTTCAGTGTCACATGATCCTTCAGAATTAATTTTAATATTCTGATTTACTGTTCAAGAAACATTTCTTATTATTATCAATGTTGAAAACGGCTTATTATTATAAACTGTCACTTTTGATCAATTTAATGCATCCTTGATGAATAAAAGTATTAATTTCTTAAAAAAAAATTGACCATTCTGATAAATATATATATATATATATATATATATATATAGTTTGCAATACATAGGCAGTGATAACCACTGCATACTAATTACTATTAAAATTATTAAATTATTAGAAAATTACTAAAACTATTAAAATTAATAAGCTCATGGTAGAAACTAGACCTTTTGACCAGTTATAGGCAATGCACAGCAGTTTATTGTGAGAAGTCAGTAGGCATTTTCCAGTATAATTATAGCTAGCCATAGATATATATTCTGTACAAACGTGTTACATCCTGATACCCCATTATGAGCAACAAAAACAAGGCTTTTCACAGCCATCTTAATTGAGCTGGCTGCTGTCCAGTGATTTGTGTGCAATATGTCTTTTGTATCTTTCATATTATTTCTTCCTTCTGCACAAGTGTTATTTGTCTCAGACTGATGCAGTAAGGCCCTTTTTCCAAATAGTTATTTGCTTTATGACCACACCGCGAGAACACTCTGACATTACTCTTACTCACCTCCCAGACCCACATAATAATGGTACAAATTTGATTCTGAAATGGTTGCTTGGCTTTTCAAGTGTTATGGTGGGTGTAAATTAGCACTTTTGATTGGTTCGCATGGTTGTTATAGAGATGGATGGTGGTTGAAGGCATCTAAATTTCCTAGGAAGTCCATCTGTTCAAGGGGGAGACCCAGAAACATGTTTGCCAGAGAAGAGCCTCTGCAGTGAGCCTCCTCCCTACATACTAGCCCTTCGCAGATGGAAAAAGCCATTGCCAAAAGTCACCCACTAGGCGCGTGCACGTATACACACTTGACACATGCTATGCCAATGCAGTTTTTGCTCATTAAGGGTGATAAAGGAATTATTATTTGTAGAAAAGTCTGAAACGCATGAATAGAGACTAAATGATTGTATATAACTTGGGAGTTTGATTGATGCACTGCTTGTGTGGAAAACTGCAAGGAGTGAGAATAATGAAAAGACCTGACATTAAATTAATAATGGTGTAATGAGGGGTAGAGGCATCTGCCTTCAGAACTGCTTTAGTTCGTCATGTTCGTCTGATATACATGATCTGAATTTGGTGTACAGTGGGATATTGCACCATTCTTTAAGAATAACTTTAATTATTTAAGAGCTCTGAGAGATGAAGTATGCAAAGGTCAGACTTTTCAGTCTGTGCTCTAGACAGTCCCTTTAAAGTTCAGTGATGGATACATTTAGTGATACTGGTTTTGTAATAATTAGTTCACAGTGTCATAATTATGCAAACATTTTAAGTTTTGTATATATATATATATTGTTAATCCGTAGGGTTTAATATGGAGTCGACCCACCCTTTGCAGCTATAACAGCCTCAACTCTTCTGGGAAGGCTTTCCACAAGGTTTAGGAGTGTGTTTATGGGAATTTTTGACCATTCTTCTAGAAGCGCATTTGTGAGGTCAGGCACTGATGTTGGCGAGAAGGCCTGGCTCACAGTCTCCGCTCTAATTCATCCTAAAGGTGTTCTATCGGGTTGAGGTCAGGACTCTGTGCAGGCCAGTCAAGTTCCTCCACACCAAACTCGATCTTATGGACCTTGCTTTGTGCACTGGTGCGCAGTCATGTTGGAACAGGAAGGGGCCATCCCCAAACTGTTCCCACAAAGTTGGGAGCATGAAATTGTCCAAAATGTCTTGGTATGCTGAAGCATTAAGAGTTCCTTTCACTGAAACCCATTCCATGAAGCTCTCTACGCATTGTTCTTGAGCTAATCTGAAGGCCACATGAAGTTTGGAGGTCTGTAGCTATTGACTCTGTAGAAAGTTGGTGACTTCATGCGCACTGTGTGCCTCAGCATGCGCTGACCCCGCTCTGCGATTTTACGTCACCTATCACTTCGTGGCTGAGTTGCTGTTGTTCCCAATTGCTTCCACTTTGTTATGATACCACTAACAGTTGACCGTGGAATATTTAGTAGTGAGGAAATTTCACGAATGGACTTATTGCACAGGTGGCAACCTATCACGGTACCACGCTTGAATTCACTGAGCTCCTGAGAGCGACCCATTCTTTCACAAATGTTTGTAGAAGCAGTCTGCATGCCTAGGTACTTGATTTTATACACCTTTGGCCATGGAAGTGATTGGAACACCTGAATTCAATGATTTGGAGGGGTGTCCCAATACTTTTGGCAATATAGTGTATATATATACACAGTCAAACCAAAATTTATTCAGACACCTGGAACATTTCATTATTACACTTTATTCACTGTAGTTTAAAGGGGACATCGGATGCAAAATTCACTTTCACATGGTGTTTGGACATAAATGTGTGTTAGCAGTGTGTCTACACAACCACCCTATAATGATAAAAATCCACCCAGTGCTTTTTTTTTTTAATCCCCCCAAATCATAAAGCACTTTGTCAGATCAAGCCGTTCACAGATTCTTGGCAAAGTGACGTAAATTTGCACAGGCCCCTCCCACGACTGTTGACACTGCCGTTTTAGCATAGACCCACCCAGAGTGAGCTGTAAATAGAGAGTCCGCCATCATTTCGACGCCGGCGTTTGTTGGGTCGGGGAATGTCTGAGCAGTGTGGTATGATTTTCAACAAACAACTAGCTCTGACGTAATCTGACCTGGCTACGAACCGTTGCCATGACGATGAGGCAAGTCCCCTGCAAAGACTGCTGTTTGATCGCGCCGGCGCCCCACGCACACACAACAAAGCACTGCAAACGTGATATCGCAAATTGTTCATTATCAAAATAATACAGTCGAACAAACATATATGTCGTCATTTCTATTTAGAACCTTCTCACTGTAATTCATAACTGCATGTTTATAATGAACAATGCATTAAGGTGATTGTCTTATTACAAACTGTGTACATTTTATATAAAGATAGCATGGTAACACTACAATAAGGTTTATAAAAGTGTTAGTTAATGACTAACAAGTAATTTTTCAAATGCATTTTAATCGTTTTTGAGCATTTATAACCTCATCAATAAGAATGGTGAGTTCAATGCAATACCTGCCAACTAGTGTTTACAGCCCGCCCACGGAAGATAGGGGTGGAGTGAACAATAGCTCATTATCATTTAAAGGGACATGAACCGAAACGGCTCGCTGTGAACAGAGCTGTTTTTGACAAGGTAAAAAGGGTGTTTTTTACACAACCATTCAGAAATTTTAATCAAAGTATGTTACAGACTTTTCATGAAGACCCTAAAGAATCATACTAACTTGTGGAAAATGGCCATCCGATGTCCCCTTTAAAAAAAAAAGGTAATAAAATATGACAAGATCTCAGAGTTAAACTGTGTCAGAAAAAAAAAAAAAATCTTAATTTTGTCAGATAACACTTAAGAAAAACATGGTCAGGTCAAAGTGTCTGAATATTTTTTGGTCCCAAGTTTTTATTTACTGTATGAAATATTTTTGGGTATAATATGTCATAGTTTACTTTATTTTGCTATCCTCACTTACATAAATGAACTATAGTGTCCTGCACCCACTAGTAAAAATATCTAATTATATCTAGTGTCTGAATAATTTTTGGTTTGACTGATATATATATATATAAAAATTTTAATAATAATTTTTCCCTTTCTCAAATCAAAATGTTTCAAACAAGGCATTTTGTGGGAATATTGTGTTATATCTAAAATTAAAATATTTAGAATACATTTAAGAATATATTTTACTGTCCATCCTAAAAAATAAAAAGCTCTCGGTTTTCCCCCAGGAAGTAACACAATTTTGGTGGTAAAATAACAACATAAAAAAAAAATCTGTCTGTTTTAGCAATGAATTTAATGAATTCTGTGATGTTTTGACATTGTAGTTGGTTTAAAAATCCATATGATATTATAAAAAATTAAAAATGCTTAAAAATATCAAAATGAGTCTTATGTCAATCTATAACTGAGCAATGGCTAATTTTAGATCTTTATTGTCTTCCTGTTAGGCTCTTTCCTGTTCATTTTCTTGCCATCATGAAAATAATCATCATAACAGGAATAAAATCATAACCCTTCATTCTGGAATATGGAAACATCAAAGGAAAGTGCAGGACTGGGTTCAGCTGGTCCCATCCAATGAACCATTATTTCTTGGCATTAGGAAACCATTCAACCACATTTATCAGAATGATGATTCCTACATAAAAATCCATTCTGCATGGATCCCTCACCACGTTCACCAGATAGTGGGTTAAGGGCATCCTTGGGGTTTCTCTGACCGCAAACATGTAGGAAAGAGTGAAATAGTGATCAGGCAACCTTTATTGATTGAGCAGGAGTCCAGTTTCTGCTCTCCTTTAGCATCTTTCTGTTGGGTTAAGCATCTTTGTATGTTGGTTAGCTTCTGTTGGTTAAGTCTGGGCCCTATTTTAACGATCTAAGCACATGGTCTGAAGCTTATGCCGCAGGTTCACTTAGGGCATGTTCGAATCCACTTTTGCTAGTTTAACAATGAAAAAAAAAAAAGTGCTTGGTGTATAATAGGGCCCTGGGTCACAGGTTGTGATTCTGTGGTCATTTTCAGGCTGTAATTATTCAGCATTTGGCAGTAAACTTGTGAATTGTCTGTCTGTCTAATGTGAACATGGACTGTTAAGTAGTATCGCTTTACAATAAGGTTCACTTCAGTAATATCTACTAATATATAATAATATTATTCATAGATTATATATACACTGCCATTCAAAAGATTGGGGTCAGTAAGATTCTGACCCTAGGAGATTTTCACAGAAGATGCATTTATTTGATCAAAAATCCAGCAAAATATTTTAATATTTTTGCAAACTATGTTTGGAACTCTTCTTTTGCCTTTTTCACTAATTATCACTTCTTTTTTTTTCTTCTTTTTTTTTTTAAATAGACAGCTGATTTGCTCTCAACACAATGCAAATCCTTTTGTAATCATAGTGTTGGCCAACAGATGGCAGTATAAAGCTGTACTTCATACTATCTTTTTTTAATTGTTAGCACACTAAGGCTGTGATCATTTTTACAGATGTTTTTTGAAAAAATATGTGGCTGCTGTTTATCTTACAGAGACATCCAGCTTAGTTTGTGACTCATCATGAGCTCAAGTTTCAAAAATAACAGTAAATAAATGAGTAAAGATACTGATACAGACTATATTTCTCTAATAAAAAGTACACCATCAGTACAGTACTTCAATATACCACTTCATTTCATGGTTTCTGGTTCATATTAAGAAATGAGAGGTCCAAGATTTCATCAGAGATCAGGTCTGTCAAGAGAAGCAGGACATCTGCGAGTACTGAATACTAAATATTATCTTAAGATGGCGCACGATGGACTCATTGGATATTGAGAGAAAAGAAAAAGTAATTTTGTCAAGAGAGGAGATTTTGAGAGAATTACCCCTACTTCACCTGTTCAAGCTGGAGTAAATGGGATTTGTCCAGCGGAAGGTTTATTTCTGTTCAGGCTTGACTTAGCCTATGTGTGTGTTTGCTTTGTAACCCACAAACATTCGAAGTTGGTCTAATCAAATCATTGCCCCAAGGTGGACTGAGAAAAAAACATTTACTAGTATTTCCTGTGGGGGGGAGAAAAAAAAAGAAAAAGGGGGAAAAAAAAAAAAGGTGTACAGAAGTAGGTCATCCTGTTAAGACTTCCTTCTGCTGTTATTTACTTTTAATACCAGGAAGTGATATTGCAACCTTTAGTTATTGAGCTCTGAATATGCAAGCACAGGCTCGCTGAGATATATGCATCTCTTATAGTGAGCAAACACATCATACGTAGCGGTGTACTTTTGTGGTTCACAGCATGCACTTTGTAAAATGATCTTAATCTACACTTGATTTTCATGAGATAGCTGCAAACATCTTTCATTTTAACGTTAAAGAAATAGTTCACTCAAAAATGAGAAATGAAAACAAACTACTTACTCTCAAGTTCTAAAATATGCGAGCTTTTTTATAACGATTCAACCTACAGATTGTTCCATGGAACAAAATAACAATATATGGATTTTGAGTGGCATGAGGGTGTAAATGATGGAAGACTTTGTGGGTGCCTGTTCCTTTAAGAGATTATTTATTGTGTGCTGGTTAAATGAGTTTTCAGCAAGACAGAAGTAGTAAGAGACAGGCAGAGGAGTCTGTGGTAAAATGCAGGTCAAGCTTTGAGCTCACACTCAAACCTCCTCATAAAGTTTTCAATGCATCGGTGAAAGCATGGATTACAACCACAGGCAAGAGTGCTATTAGGGCAAGAGGTTTGAAGCTATATGAGGGATGCCTCTGAAAGGTTTTAACATCACTCATGTTGGGAAGAAAGAAAAAAAGAAAAAAAAAAGCATAGAATATCTAACTGAATAAATTTATTCAGCATTTATCCCTTTTTTCCCCCCAAAGTACCTGACTGCTTATTTGCATTGTACTGTAAGATTAATGTTGAAAGAAATTACCCTCTGTGGTGTGAAGCAGGGTGGGGCCGAGAGCCGTGGGAGCAGAGCGAGGCCGCTGAAGCGAATGTTAATGAGGAACACCTGCGCCACGCACCAGTCTCGAGTCCCACAGAGGAGCTCTGGAAGGATAAGAGGAGGAGTGACGGTAGTTAAAGATGAGAGAGGACCAGGCTGTAAAGTGGAGTCCACTAATGGCAAGCTTGAAGAACCCAAATGCACTTTTATTAATTCCCAACATGAATCCAAACAAAAGACTTGAAACAGGAACATAGCACATACCAAACAGTGGTTACACAGAAAATACTTGACAAAGACGCATGGCAAACATGAGGGCTTAAATACACAGAGACTAATGACTAAACAAGACACACCTGTGAACATGATTAAGACAATTAACCAATAACAACATAACACATGAGACTAGAGAAGCACATGACATGATCACATGAGAGGCTTGTTCGAGATGCAGTATGCGGTACTTTGATGTATACGCCGATCAGTCTGGGCAGCGGCGATGCATCTCAAACAAGCCTGAGGACAAGGGAATCACATGATAAAGGGGAGCACATGGCAAACCAGGAAATAAGAAACATGAAACTAAACCAAAACTATAGGCTTGTTCGAAGATTGGCTGCCGCCTGATAAAAGCAATGCATTCTGGTTAGAAAATGTGTCCGACTTTGAATAGCGCTGCAGCCGCCTTATGATCACATGTGCCATCAAAGTACTGCAAGAGCAAAAATATATATATAGCCCTAGTCAGATTCTGTGATGACAAGGACGACGTGTGTTGCGTGTTTTTTCTTAGACAAGTTCCTGTATTTAACCAATCTTAATATTGAATATCTGAAATTCAAACAAAACACACAAAACATTAACAAAAATTAAGATTACGCTATATCTAGTAAATATATATCTAGTAAATACAATCAATGCAAAAATCACATGGTCTGCCATGAATGACGTTGGTTCAGCACACTACGAAAAGTATCCGACCCTGACGGCCATCTCTGTACTCCTCCCACACCTGCAACTGACAGATCTCTCCAGCTGGTGGCAGGCTAGTGTAGTTCATCTCGAACAAGCCTTATACGTAACACAGGCCTGGAACATTTAAATTGTTGTTTTGTTTACGTTTATGCTGATGGCTGCTTAATTTAATTTAGTTGTTTTTTTGGTTTTTTTTATTTATTATTTTAATTTTGCCATTAAAACTTTACGTTCAATGTTTGACGGTCCCTGCCTCCTTAAGATAAGTTGGCATCAATGGTTCCATGAAGAACCTTTAACATTCTTGGAAACGTTCCATTGCACAAAAGGTTCTTTAAAGTGGAAAAGGGTTCTTTAGATTATTAAAATGTTTTTCACACTAAGAAAAAATGGTTCTTTTTAGAACTGTTCACTGAGAGGTTCTTTGGGGAACCATAAATGTTTCATCAATGGCATCACTACAAAAACCTCTTTTTTTGGGAGTGTTCTTCCCTGAGCCTTGAACTTTGTTAGATCCTCAACATTTCCTCAGCACCCAGATTCATTCTTTAAAAAAAAAAAAAAAAGCCATATTTGAGGCATTTTACCTTCCTCATACTACCACCTTACTGTAACCTTCTGGAGAACCTCTATATAGGTGCCTCAGATATTGCATTGTGAACTCAAGGAACTTCAATATATTTTTCAGATGCCTCAAATCCTTTTCTGAGCTAGTCTTTAGAGTTCTTGCAGAACATTAGGGTTTTTTCTTGTAAGTTCCTCAGAGAACCGGCCTTTTATTAAGATGCCTAGAGGTTCTCCAAAAGATTCTGAGGAACCTTCAAATATATTTTCAATTTGGATACATCCATTTGCAGTGCTAAAAGAATTAGCCTTTATTGTTGGCAATTCAGATTCACAAAAATGGGTTAAAACATCAATACACAACCCAATCTCATGAGAAAATGGAAATATATTATGAGGTGGAATGAAATTGTAAGATTTGACTAAGTAAGCATGAAGGTTCTCCCCTAAACCCAGCCATCAGTGGGTCTAAGCAGATCTTATGCAAACGTACTGTACGAGTGAGAGTACAAAATAATCGCATTGAAATTTGTAACTATTTTATGTTTTGCCGAATTGGTGGCTAATTCGAATGAACTCATATGATGTGATTTGTACAAAAATGTATTATTTTGTAGAACCTTACTGCCAGTGGGCTGTAAGCAGATCATACGAAAACGTATGAATGACATTGTACGAATTCATATGAATTAATCTCATGACAATTTGTTACTATTTAACATTTTGCCGAATTGGTGGCTTATTTGTATACAATTGTCATACAATGTGATCTGAATGAAAAAGGATTTTTAGAAAAAAAGAAAGCATGAAGGTCCACCCCTAAACCCTACCATCAGTGGGGCATACGCAGATCGCATGCAAACGTATAAATGAGATCGTACAAATTCACAGGAATAGACACCAATTTGACAAAATATTTATGAATTGCCATTAGATTGAGTTGCAATAGCAGGCTACATGTTAGGAGATGTTAGGCAAATACACCAAAACTAGTCAAGTCTAGTTGAACTACAAAAGATCGACCTATTATATCTCATAATGCCATTAAAATATAATTAATAGCATTTATTTATGAGATATAAGGCCACAATACAGTCAGACAGCTACAATATACAAATGAATGGCACGATTCTCAGAGCTTTAGCGTTCTGAGGTGCTGCTGCTCGTGTAAAACATGCCTTGCTAAATAAAAGCTCAGGTTTAGTTCATTTTGATGGCTGGAAATAGTTTGGTTTGTTTGCTGAATATATTTTTATCCTTGATTTGAACACCTGCTCTTGAAACATAATTAAACACTTTGCATTATAAACACTCATTAGAGCTCTATAGGCTTTTGGCTAATTTTGTGTTTTTTGTATCAGCTTTAATTATTATAAACAATTAAGCAATTGCAACATTTTTAAAAATATCTAATGGTTCTCCACTGAGGAACAATATCAGACACCTCTTTCTTTCCTTAACAAATATAAAACATTACTTGGCTGTTGTCACTGAAGCAGGAGATAGAAGCGATAAAATATATATCCTTATTCACCTTTTCATTAAAATGGAGATGGTGCTGCTGAGTTCACAGAAGACACATTACGCTTTCTGAATGTATGCCCAGACCCCACACGAAACAGACTGATAGAACAAAAGGTAAAATACAGGCGAGCCGAGCCTCTCAGCAGGATGAGCAGTCTGGGGAACTTCAAGTTGGACTGAACTCAAATCCAATGTGCTCAGAATGTTCCTCACAACTGAATCATCCATCCCTGTATATCCACAAGTGTTCAAGCAGTTCATATCCCAATTAGATAAATGATTGAGAGCTGTCTGACTATTGTGGCCTCTGAACAAGACTTATATGTCATAAATAAATGATATTAATTATATTTTAAAGGCATTATGAGGTATAATAGGTCGATCTTTTGTAGTTCAACTAGACTAGATTTTCCTAACATCTCCTCTTGTGTTCTACAGAGCAAATAAAGTAATTTTAGTAAAAAGTTACATAGTGTAACTTAGTGCACAATGTACTTATTTCAACGTTTACGAATACAGTTTTTTTAAGATCAAAAGTTTCTACACATAAAACATTTTTATTAACTCTCATTATCAAAGGTTAATAAATGTAAAGAAAAATATGTTGCTCATTGTTAGTTCATGTTAACAAATGAGACCTTATTGTGTTTTAGTCATATTTTTCATTTTTATTTGATTTTTGTTTATATTAAATATTTCTATTTTGCTTTAATTGATTTTTCTTTCAGGTTTAGTTTTAGTTATTGTACTCTCTCAACTTAAACTTATTTATTTAATTTTTTTATTTTAATAACATTTAAAGCTGCAGTCCATAAGTTTTGCCTCTTTGTCGCCATCTCTGTTTGAAACCTGCATTTGCAATTATTTGTGGAATTATCATCTTTACGTGGCTTGTGCGTCAGCACAGCTCCTCAGCGCGGATGAATCTAATGTTTGCAAAATGTTGTGGATACTGTACTTCGGAATCACAGATACTACGTCTTGAAAATATGACCAAAATAAGAATTTTCACCGGAAAATGTCATCTGAACAAGTAAGTAACATATCTGCCACTTATTTTCAGACCAACTGAGAAAAAAAGCTTAAATCTAACAATCGCTTAGCTCAGATCACGTCAAACCGTGCAATTGTTATACTTTGTTCTCAGATTGTTAATTTTAACAACATCAGCATTGTGAGACTATGTGTATTTAGTGTGTATTAGCGTTACCTGTAGATTTAAATTTCTGTAGCCACTCCTCAGTCTGAAGTCTTTTGCTTTTGACTACGGGTGAATCTCCGGCTGTCACTGACGATTGTCATTTGGACCTTTCTGGATTACAATCCGCCATCAAAATGATAAGTTTAATTTTAAATCCTCACATGCCATATAGCCTACTAGCTGGGACACCTTCTTTATGTAAACAGACGTGATGTAATGACACAAAGACGAACGGCTGCATGTTTGAATTTCCTACGGAAACCCACCAGTACCGCTCTTATTAGAAAACATTATTACAAGCTTACTGTTGTGAATCGAGCTAAGGTAAGGAGATAGTTTTGAACACTGGCTGGTTATGTACTTGCTCAACAATTGATTTTGGATAATTTTTAACTAAAAAAAATGTACAGACTGCAGCTTTAAGTAATCATTTATTAGGTAAAACTAGGCCCAAATGGAATCTTGACATTTGCTTCTTCATTTTTTTCTTTTTTCTTTTTTTTTTAACATTTTATGTGTAAAATTTGAGAGGAAATACATGGAATTCTATACTAAAATGTGCTAAACAGAGCTGATATTACTACACATTTTTTTTTTACCTGGAAACAGTCAAATTAGCAAAAATACTAATAAACAAACAGTCACTGCGATGGTGAAAGAATAGAATTTTATGAATAGCAAATGATCTAATTTTGTGGATGCATGTGTGCCTACAGTAGGTATAAGTCGAGTGTGCCATACATCTGCAACGGAATTCCCAAGAGCAGTTTTCTTTATCCTAGTGGAAGAAGAGAAAGAGCATCAGTGCCCTCTACTGTTTCCCCCTGGTATCACAGTCTCCCTTTAGACAGCAACAAATAAAGCCACTCTGAAGCCATATACTGTATCATATATGCCATTTATGAAGACCACAGTAGGCCTACTTGTCTCTGTTGACACTGCCTTGTTCCCTTCATCTCAAAGCAAAGTAGGATTTGAATGGCCTAAAAGACCTTGAATGGCTACAATAGTGAAGTTGTGGGGTAAAATGAATAGCTAGTCATGCACTAGCCTAAATGCTAATTCACAAAAGCCTTTTATCCGAGAACTGTTTATGCAGTAAATGTACTAAATTTAACAAAAATTAAGCTGTATCTGAAGATAAACTGCATTTGGATGATATCAGCTTCATTAAACATTTGAAAAACGAGTCTTTAGGTCTCGTTCAGTATAGTCTCGATACTGAAAATTAGTGGACAAATGAGTCACAGTGAAACGTGATGTATGTGCTCTTATTTCCTGGAAGATCTTTTCAGCACAGTTTCACACCATCACGGGCGACCGTACGTGCATGCGAGAGCGCTCACATACACAACATTGAAACCACAAGACACAGACGCAGAATATCATCTAATCTTATTTGTCAGCTGATATTTTTCCAACAGGGCTATTGCTGTTTACATTGGAAGCATTCACTAGAAGTGACTTATGGTTTGACTTCCCGCCCTGATGACTGTGAGCGAGAACTAAACCGAACAGAATGAATCACATATTCCCACACTTCACACAATAACACCTTATATATATATATATATATATATATATATATATATATTAAACTTATCAGTGGCTTAGAGTAGTTACAGTTTCGCACATACATCAAAATGTTAAAATATGGTTCGAATTCACGGTCTTGTAGACAGAGAAACAGAAGTATCTCAGAGGCCGTGTAAACCACTGTGGGCATGGACGTTTGGTAAATGTGGGTTCGAATGTATGGTAAATGACAGTCTGCAGCATCTTGCGACATGTAGGTCTATACACTCAACTGCAAATACTGCAAATAACTGACATCATGAATGCTGCAATGGCTTGTGTCACTGATGATGTCAGAGACTGAGTTAGCAGAAGTTCTGGGTAGACAGAAGATTTTCACATGGCAAAACCAGAGAAAACACTTCATTGCCAGTACAAAACGTGCTGTTTAGGGTTCAATGTACTTGACACTTAGTGTACTGGTCCAAACACGAAGGTAGCTTGATGTATAATCTTTTAAGTGTAAGTGTGTTAAACAATTTTATATATATATATATATATATATATATATATATATATAATTTTATGATGGGAAACAATTACGGAATTGCTGAGATGTTAAAGCTAGATAGGGAAGTCAGACAATCCCACATATCAGTGTCACAGTGCCTCCCATTTCTCATTGTTGTGGGTGGGATATGAGAAATGTAAGGTTGCTAAGAAACCCAAAGACTTCTACTGGTACATGTAAGAGTGTTGAGTAACAGACAAATCTGAGTTTCCCAGCATTTTGCTTAAAGGGAGCCACAGATACTCGCTTTGTCAGAGGAATTTATGTGCAGTTGTAACCCATATTGCGCATTACTGCCCGTAAATGTTGCTGAGAGATGTCTGAGAACTTTTTGTGGATTTTCATTTCTGACTTTTTTTTTTTTTTTTTTTTTTTTATGGATTCTCGCACAGTTTTCTTCATTTTTTTTTTCTTCCTAAAAATGAGTCTTAAAATCCTTACATGATAATTATCTAAAGGCTTTGAATATTGCAGAAAGTAACAGCTGTGTGTCTTTTTTTCATTATGGTTATTTGATCAGTTTTGTGGCACAATAGACTTTTAGATTAAGCAAGTATGTGTTCTGTGTAGTACTTGCTGAAATTAAGCGTTCTCAAGAAATCAGTCACTATATACTCTTATATAGACATTATATACACATTAAAAATCAGATTTTTTTTTTTTTTTTTTTTTTTTTGGAACTGGAAATAAAATTGCATTTTAAAAAATTTAAGCAAAATTAAAATTATGATGTAAAATGATAAAAAGATTTCAGATTCTGCACTATTTCTTGTACAAACTAAATACTGCAACATTCTAAAATGTGTAAATTTTTCAGTTCAAATCTTCACTCAGGCCCCCTTTACACTAGTGCGTTGTTTTAAAATGACGTTTTAAAATGAAAACGATCCTCGTCTATGCTGGCGTTTCCACAGCGTTTCAGAAATGATCTCTGTCTACACTACATGGCCGAAAACGCATGTCACATGACCGTTCATGCACACTGGGCATACGCGTACAAGTGTAAACAGTTGCCTCTTGCGAATGTAGGTATGCAGTATTAAAAAAAAATGCAGTGTCCGCAATCGCGTACTGTTGAGTAGGTACTACATTTAAATTTACGAATAGTACGAATATAGTACGAATTATAGTACGAATGCGTGTAGTATGAATGAATTCGGACGTACTACATCCGCCATGTTGTTACTGTCACATGACCTACCAACTCCATTCACAAATCCCCTCCTGTGGCCTCATGGGATAGTAAAGTGTCCATCGTATGCGGAAGTAGTAAGTAATCCGGGTTACTTTTCATCTACTGTTTTTCGAATACTGTAAATTCGGACATAGTACTCTGTTCGCATACTGTTTTTCGCGTACTATATAGTAGAGAAGTATTCGATTTCAGACGCAGCTAGAGTTTAACTGCACAGTGGCTGCTAAAATTGACAACAAAGCCAGCAAAGATCAGTCTCCATGTTATTGTTTACACGGTCGTCAAGGATACGCAGAGCGAACATGGGCAGCCATTTTAAAAAGTCTCCGTTTTGCTCTGTTTACACTGAAAAACAAACCCCTGGCGTTTTCAAACTAAATGGGCTCTGCAGCGTTTTTAAAAGTGTCCGTTATCGAGGGTCGAAAAGAGTAGTGTAAACGACAGGCGTAACCGTAGCAAAAGTTATGCGTGTGGAAGTTTTTTTTTTTCTTGTATCCAAAAATACAAGAAAAATATTGTCAAATTATTATTACAATGTAAAATAACTGTTGTATATTTGAATATATTTTAAAATGTAATTTATTCCTTTGATGCAAAGCTGAATTTTCAGCATCATTACTCCAGTCTTCAGTGTCACATGGTCCTTCAGAAATCATTCTAATATTTAATATATGCTTATTATTATCAATGTTGAACACAGTCATGCTTCTTAATATGCTTATGCATTTGAATGAATTGTATGTATTATAATATTATAAATGTCTTTATAGTGTCATGCTGGATCAATTTAATGCATCCTTGCTGAATAAAAGTAATAATTTCTTAAAAAAAAAACAAAAACAAAAAAACATACTGACCTCAAACATTTGAACAGTAGTGCTATTTGTAAGTAATTTAACTATATCTATAAGAAGAAAAAAAAATCATTTTTACTTGAGGACCGTTGGACCCCACTAGATGGCCCTGTAGCTGTAGTTCCACTTCTCGATTTTCACATCAAGTTTCCTGTGTTTCCTGTGGATGTAAATTTAACCCCTGCTGCTTGTACACCACTCCTGATCTCAGTCATACAGGTTTTACACAGATATATATCAGAACAAATGAATCATCCCTGACAAACTATAGATCAACCATCCTTTGCATTCACAATCATTAATAGGAAAGCAGATTTGCATCTTACGCGAAATGCACGTTTCTTCATTTGTGCTCTTTAGGGTGTGAAAAGACACTCTGTACATTTAGCAGGTCAACCTCATGAAAACAACCTCTTATGTGACTAGTTTTCTGATTCATCCCCTTGTTCTATCAGGGCTTACCCCTAACCCAACTGCCAGGAAGTGCTCAAAGAGTTAAATGATGCCTGTATGACTCAAACCTGTCAAATATGCAGATATTCCCTACGTGTGTGGTTAAAAAAACCAGGAACGCATATCGTGACAGTTTGATATGTGACAGGATCTCAGCTGCTGCTGTCAGAATATGAGTGTAGAGGTCAAAAGTTTCATGTTTGAATTTACATACTTTGCTGTCATTTGTCATCTGTTTTTCCTCGTTCCTTACTGTAATGTCAGTGCTGGAAGCTATAGGTGTGATAGTAAACCATGCAGGGTTTTACTAACAAACAACATTGTTGTGCTGCTGTCAGATTAAATGTAAATCTGATGCTTTTCTATAACCGCTTGGGCTGGGCACTCAGTTTCTCTGACCTCCAAGACTTTCAGCAGTTTCCCAATGGAAAAAGGGCTGTGCATATTTTTTCTTTCCCATTTATAAAGAACAATATGAAAGAAACATATTGCAAAATAAATAAACGGTTGCAAAATTAATCAACATTAATGCAGATATTATCCATTTAACTGTAAAAGATCCTACTTATTATATGGCTTCTATATATATATATATATATATATGTATACACACACACTATATTGCCAAAAGTATTGGGACACCCCTCCAAATCACTGAATTCAAGTGTTCCAATCACTTCCATGGCCACAGGTGTATAAAATCAAGCACCTAGGCATGCAGACTGCTTCTACAAACATTTGTGAAAGAATGGGTCGCTCTCAGGAGCTCAGTGAATTCAAGCGTGGTACCGTGATAGGTTGCCACCTGTGCAATAAGTCCATTTGTGAAATTTCCTCACTACTAAATATTCTACAGTCAACTGTTAGTGGTATCATAACAAAGTGGAAGCAATTGGGAACAACAGCAACTCAGCCACGAAGTGATAGGTGACGTAAAATCACAGAGCGGCATCAGCGCATGCTGAGGCACACAGTGCGCAGAAGTTGCCAACTTTCTGCAGAGTCAACAGCTACAGACCTCCAAACTTTGTGTGGCCTTCAGATTAGGTCAAGAAAAGTGCATAGAGAGCTTCATGGAATGGGTTTCAGTGAAAGGAACTTTTAATGCTTTAGCATACCAAGACATTTTGGACAATTTCATGCTCCTAACTTTGTGGGAACAGTTTGGGGATGGCCCCTTCCTGTTCCAACATGACTGCGCACCAGTCCACAAAGCAAGGTCCATAAAGACATGGATGAGCGAGTTTGGTGTGGAGGAACTTGACTGGCCTGCACAGAGTCCTGACCTCAACCCGATAGAACACCTTCGGGATGAATTAGAGCGGAGACTGCGAGCCAGGCCTTCTTGCCAACATCACTGCCTGACCTCACAAATGCGCTTCCAATTTTTTTTTTTTCAAATTTCCAATAAACACACTCCTAAACCTTGTGGAAAGCCTTCCCAGAAGAGTTGAGGCTGTTATAGCTGCAAAGGGTGGGCCAACTCCATATTAAACCCTACGGATTAAGAATCAGATGTCATTAAAGTTCATGTGCATGTAAAGGCAGGCGTCCCAAAACTTTTGGCAATATAGTGTAAATATATGTGTGTGTGTGTGTGCGTGTGCGTGCGTGCGTGTGTGTGTGCGTGTGTGTGTGTATGTATGTATGTATATGTGTGTGTGTGCAGATTGATGGATAGAAGGATACATAGATAGAAAAGTCTACAGCCAGTTATTTGAAATGCCTCGGCATCCATTTAAAAAACTCTATGACCAGAGGTATATTAAAACACAGATAAATCAACTCATCTACTTACATTGTCAGTCTCGGCGCCTTCCATTCTCAGTTCACCCTTCGCCAGGAGTTTGAGTGACAGGCTATTTGACCAATCATAATGCCGAATCCACCATTTTGTCAGACAAACAAACAAGACAGGAGAGTTAGTAGATTAAAGTTGGAGGACTTGAACTTGTACAATGTGTATTGATGTCTTTCCATGGCTGAAATAACATGCCTTCTGATGTTCATTCATGATTATTTCATGCTACAGCTAGGAAGAGGTGATCGGTTCACTTAGCAACAGCTATCTGTCACAGCACATTAAAGAGCCACAATTTCTAAACATTTTTTTTTAATTTCTTTATTTCATACCAAAAGTAACCTGCTCTGTCTTGTCTGTTGGCACGTTGTCAGTGTCCTCTTTGCACTGCGATGTATTTTTCACTCTGTGAGAACATTATGTGTGGTGTGAGAGCGCCATGGCGTGTCGGAAAAAAGCAACAGTAACTAAGGGGGCGGGTCTTTGCAAAGGGTCACTTGCGCTTGTTCCTGTTGCGTGTCCTCAATCTGGCAATCCACATGAGCTTCAAGTCTCATGAGGAGGGGGCATGGCAAACAACTCTCTCCAATGTTTTGAATTTGGAGTGCAGTACCCATTTCAACCACTAGCTGTCAATAGTACATACTGCACTTTTAGGGCCCTGTCACACACCCGGCGCAAGTTGTTTGCTAGTTTCAGCTCGACGCAGTTATCATTTTCACATCCTGCGCCACGTTGTTTAAATTTGTGCGCCCATGGGCATGCTGGTCTGAAAACGAGGTGTGTTCAGACGCATTGTTGGCGTGTTGCTATTTTGAGGCAACTGAAAATGACCTCGCCATTAACCAACTAAAACCTGGTCTAAAGTCAATGCCGCAATATTTATTTATTTTATTTTTATTTTATTTTTTTTGCTTATAAGCAGGGGCACAACACGCGTACACTCTGCTTATTACACACGCAGGGATGCGCAGCAGCACACAAACACGCGAAATATTAAAAATAAAAAACGCACCCATGACTCATTAAGAGACTAGGTATAACCCTTTTGGACCATGCGCCTTTTTTCCGTCGGTAAACTAGCAAAAGTGGATTTGGACACGCCCTAAGTGCACTTGCACCGTGTGCTTTAGACCAAGCGCTTAAATCGTTAAAATAGGGCCCTTAATGTTAATATCAACATTTACTAATCCTACATTTTAAGATCAAAAGTTGTATCTGTTAACATTAGTTAATAGCCTACACTGTGAACTAACATGAACATATATATATATATATATATATATAATACACACACACACACACACACACACACAAATACACACACACAACAAAAATCTCCCTCATTTTGATGTCATTAAACACAGTCTGTGTGGGACCCCTTCAACTAAACTCCATAAACAGTATTGCGAGGGGAAAACTATATGCAAATACTAGTAATTGAGTCATTTCCTGCAAGTACTGTATGTTTAGCTTCAGTTTTCACATCTACTCTTGAAATTACAAAAACAGCACGAGGTGACATTTAACCGCAAAATGTGCCATCAGTGACGTACTACAGCTGCCAGGCTGTATGCTTAATTCCCAAGGCCCAAAAAACTGTCACAACAACAGGTTTTTATACCTCATCAAACTCTAAAGCAGGCATTTTATTCAACTTTTGCCACTACAGTAGCATTTAAAACAATGCCTTTCATTTGTGTAACTGTTCTGCATCTGCAGAGCTTGTGGTTTCCTCTTCGCCACCAGCCGCACACCTGTGTCCCCGTAAGCTTGAATGGAGACCGTAGTGTGCATGATTGACTGTGAGGGTTTTTTTCTGCCCTCTAAACACTAAACATGTGCATTCTGATATGAGACATTCAGTTATAAGACCTAAGAAACAAACAAAAAAATCTATTGATTACACTTGTGTTCCTGTGAAAGCCACTCTTTGATGGTTTTGAGCATCATTTTTAACTTCCTGTAACGGTTTTTACGCCTCTGCGCGAATACATCAGTGAATCCTTCCACTTTATGTCAATGTAAATGTCAACTTTAACACATATGAAAACAATTTGCGTCAATTTTTCAAAACAATCCATGCTTTGATGTAATGTTTGTCATGCGTCATATCTTGATTAAGTGTTGCTGGTCCAAAAGTTTGGGGTCAATTTTTGAAAAAGTTTCTTATGCTCACCAAGGCTGCTTTTATTAAACACTTTACAATAAGGTCCCATTAGTTAACATTAGTTAATGCATTAACTAACAATGAGCATTTGTTACAGTATTTATGGTAACACTTTACAATAAGGTTCATTAGTTAACATTAGTTAACTACATTAGTTAACACAAACTAATAATGAACCGCACTTATACAGCATTTATTAATCTTTGTTAATGTTAATTTAACATTTACTAATACATTATTAAAATCTTGTTAACATTAGTTAATGCACTGTGAGCTAACATGAACAAACAATGAACAACTGTATTTTCATTAACTAACATTAATGAAGATTAGTAAATACAGTAACAAATGTATTGATCATGGTTAGTTCATAATACGTTAACTAATGTTTAACTAATGAACCTTATTGTAAAGTGTTACCGTATTTATTAATCTTTGTTAACCGTAGTTAATAAACTACAACTGTTCATTGTGAGTTCAGCTCGGGTTTGTTAAACAGTATTAACAGATAAAACCTTTGTCTTCAATAATGTATTATTAAATGTTAAAATTAACATTAACAAAGATTAATAAATGCTCTAGAAGTATTTTTCTTTGTTAGTTCATGTTAACTAATGAATGTTAACAAATGGAACCTTATTGTAAAGTGTAACCAAATTGTGAAATATTATTAAAATTCAAAATAACATCAAATTTTAGAATGTAATTTTTTCTGACGGCAAAACTGAATTTTCAGCATCATTACTTCAGTCTTCAGTGTCACATGATCCAGTAACACTTTACAGTAAGGATCATTAGTTAACACTAGTTAACTGCATTAGTTACATTGACTAATAATGAACTGCACTTATACAGCATTTATTAATCTTTGTTCATGTTAATTTCAACATTTACTAATACATTATTAAAATCTTGTTAACATTAGTTAATGCACTTTGAACTAACATGAACAAACAATGAACAACTGTATTTTCATTAACTAACGTTAACGAAGATTAGTAAACACAGTAACAAATGTATTGCTCATGGTTAGTTCATGTTAGTTAATATATTAACTAATGTTTAACTAATGAACCTTATTGTAAAGTGTTACCCATGATCCTTCAAAAATCATTCTAATATGCTAATTTGCTGCTCAATAAACATTTTTATTAATATCAATGTTGAAAACTGCTTAATATTTTTGAGGAAACCGTGATGCATTTTTTTTTTCTGGATACTTTGATGACCAGAAATTTGAAATAGAAATCATTTGTAACATTATAATAAATGTATTTCACTTTTCATCAATTTAATGTGTCCTTGTTAAATATGAGTATTAATTTCTCTCTCTCTCTTTAAAAAAAAAAAAAAAAAAATCACTTTCAGCCTACTGATCCCAAACTTTTGAATGATATACATCAGGGGTATCCAACCTTGGTCCTGGAGGGCTACTGTCCAGTTCCAACCCTGCTCCAACACACCTGTCTGTAATTATCAAGCAGCCCTAAACACCATGATTAGCTGGTTCAGGTGTGTTTGATTCGGTTTGGAGCTAAAATCTGCAGGACACCCCTGATATACATACACCTTCTTGACTTAAGTTGTACAAATGGCAGCTTGAATATTTTTAGAGAAAACAATATGAAATGGCTGTAAGACAGCGAAGAGGGCCACTGTCTGGAATGTGCATGTTAAGGAAGTCTCCGGCAACAACGCCCTGCGCTCTGGATGGCCTCGGTAAACCTTGGGGGGTGGCAGGGTTTGAAAAATGTTACGCTTTTACCACTTGACAGCCAGATACAACGTACAACCTGCAGCACCTGTAATGACAAAACCTGATCCAACGTCAACACCACACACCTCGCTAAAGAGGGAAGTTAAAAGAGCACTAAAATAAAGCGTTCACTCATGCGCCGTACTGATTTATTTTTGTTAGGAGCCTCGTCCACTTAGGGGAATTTAAAATATGTTTGAGTTTGAACAATACAACTTGGAGAGGGATTTTACAGCCTGCTTTCCTGCAAAGTCCCTGCCTTAAATTAAATATCCAAACAACCTTTGGATGGTTTTCACTCTTGGGAGGCCTGTCATAGGCACAGCGAAAAAGCAATGAAATGTAATGCAGGAATGAAGCGGGCTGGTTCTGGTTTGACTATTTTCACTGGAATGCACCGTTAGTCTTCAGCTGGTCTTCAGAGCTTTACACAAAATATGGACTGTTTAGTCTTTCTCTTTGGACCTAATGCTAAATCTGTTATACCGTCACAAATAAATACTGACATATGATTAAATAACATTTCTTGGCAGTGTCGATAAGCATAATAAAATGTGCTCATATAACAAGTATGTTTTCAGTTGGTTATTTAACCACGGATATGTACGCAAACAGCCAATACATCTTGCCGTGTTTGACAGTTTTAAAACGAACCTCAGGCAAAAATACAAGCCTAAACCTGAGGACAATACTGAAGAATTAAACATCATGCTGTAAAATCACATGGAGTTTATTAGTTCCTGCTAATCCGTAAAACTTTTTATTATCTTTACATTGTTATTGGCCTGTGAGAAAAAGAATAAAATGATATAAAAAAAGATTGATAGAAAGGAAATTTTACAATAAGGTTTCATTAACTACATTAGATAACATGAATTAACAATAAAAAAATACTAAGGCATAGTTAATTTCAACATTTATTAAAAAAAAAAAAAAAAGAATTGTAACTGTAAATATTATTTAATGGACCTCAGCTGACATGTATGGAATATTGTTTCTGCCACTAAATAATAAATAAAAAAGGTAATTGCAACTTTTATCTCACAATTCTGACTTTTTTCTCACAATTCCAAGTTTATGTCTTGCAATTCTGAGAAAAGAAGTCAGAATTGCAAGATATAAACTCACAATTTTGAGAAATAAAGTTAGAGAATTGCAGATATAAATGTGCATCTTTTTCTCAGAATTGTGAGATATAAACTCGCAATGGCAAGTTATAAAGTCCAATTCTGAGGAAAAAAAGACTGACATTTTTTTCTCAGAATTGCCAGTTTATATCTCACAATTCTGACTTTATATCTCACAATAGTTAGTTAATGTTAATGCATTAACTAATGTTAAACTAATACTGTAAGGCCTTATTATAAAGTGTTACAATTTTCTTTTGTGATTATATTTTTATATTAAAAAAGTTTTTAAAAAAGCCTAATGTAATTCATCTTTTTTTTTTTTTTAAACATTAAAAAATATCATGGTGTTTGTTTGTTTTTTGTCCTTTGAATTTTCACATTATTGTACAGCACTTTAGCTATAAAGTAGTTGTAAAGTGCATTATAAATAAAGAAATAAATGAATAAACAATCATTTAAAAAAAAAAAAAATGAAATGATTGTTTTAATAAGTGTGGATTTTTGGAACTTGTTTTAAAACTTAGTCACATTAATTTACTCATTAGGATTGTGTTCTTAAATAAAAAAGTGTCAGTTGAGCTCAATATTCATTGAGTATATGCTAATTTGACTGTACTTTCACTCTGACATCTCTCACTATGAGAAATATACTCATACAGCGGCAATGATTCAGACAGTCTAAAAACATTACCTTTGAGTAATACCTGAAATCATTGCAATATTGGTATGTTTTGAGGGATTATTTAATGTAAAAATGTAGACAAAGCTTGATAAATAATACGAGAATCGTCATATCTTTTAAGCAGATATGATATAAAATTTTGGGGATTTTTCTCTTTCTTTAATCTTTTTCTTTCATTTTCCATCAACACTTCATCTTAAACTCAAAGACAGTGAGACATGGGGATGGAAACCACTCACCCCTATGGTTATTTTTAGATTTAAAAACAAGCCCCCACATGGAACAAAGAAGCCCTGCTCACAGCCGCTGGAAGATGTGATCTAGGTCATGTAATTCATACTGTACATGACATTAAGGTCAACAGAGAGGTATAATAAAACATCTTCATGTGGTGGACAGAGCGTAACTTTCTCGAAAGGTCTCTACTATGAAAAGTCAAAGTAGACATCATATTTAAAAGTGATGATGTCTTAAAGGAATAGTTCTCCCAGACTAAAATGAAATGAAAATTCTGGCATCATTTACTCACTTTTTTGTTACACATGAGGTAAATTTCTGATTTTTTTAAGGTTGACCAAATAGTTGATGGGCCACGTTGACTTTTTTTTCCTCCACACTATGGAAGTCAATGGGGCCCATTGACTGTTTGGTCACCAACATTATTCAAAATATGTTCTTCTGTGTTCAGCAGAAGAAAGAAACTCATACAGGTTTGGAACAACTTGAGGATGAGTAAATGATGATAGAATTTTCATTTTTGGGTGAACTATCCCTTTAAAACATAATTCACGAAATAATAAAACAAGAGTTCATAAATGAAATGCTCTTTTGATTTGAATCTTCTAATTGAATTGTTTTTTCCAGTTCACAAATCAAACTGATCTGGTTCTCAAGTGACTCAGTGACCCAGTTAATGAACAGTTATGTGATTAATACTAATGCATATTTTTCACTTTAAAACTTGAAAAAAAAAAAAAAAGTTAAATGGGTTTGGAATGACACTAGGGTGAATAACCGATGTCAGAATTGTTCCTTTAGGATAACAAGAAAGCAAACATCAGGAAGGACGGATGCAGTTTAACAAAGCTTTTACAGTTTACATGATATACTTGTAGTCCTCTAATTAAATGTAATACCATAAGTTTTAAGTGTTTAAAATATGTCCAACACTTTCTGCTAGATTTATATTTCCCAGTGTGAAATTTCTGTGTAAAAAAATGTCAGTGCTAATACGTAAACTGGAAATTGAAAATAACATCGATGACGTTTATGAATTCTTGCACTGGTTCAAATGGCAATTTGGCCTATACTGTACACTGTTCTTTCCATCTAAATGTATCGAAGATCTTTGAACACGCTTTGGTTCAACTGAATGGGGGACAGTGTGATTCAGATGTGTTGCCGACATCCGCTGAGCTCAAAGTCCCTTCCATGGGGGCAGGCACACAATGCCCCCCTCTATCTGTCTGCACGATAGTGAATACAGAAATGACTCAACCATGCTGTTTAACAACTCTCTTGACATTTGAGGTCTTTTTGCGCATCAACATCATTGCACACTGAGCAGAGCTGTGGTAACATTCTCAAATACACTCAATGTGAATGCATCTAACCACACGTTCAAAGACCTAGACAATGACATCAACGAATTTCTCTAATGTCTCATTTTTAGTGTTTTCTAATATTTGACCGCAAAAAAAAAAAAAAAAGGAAAAAAAAGTATTTAAATATATTTTTTTTTTTACAAATATATAATGTAATTGCATTAAACAACAAAATATAAAACCAGCTTTTTAAATACATTTTTCATGAGACAATAGAAAAATCACAAAAATGGTCTTTAAGGGATAGTTCACCCAAAAATGAAATTTTGTCATCATTTACTCACCCTCAAGTTGTTCCAAACCTGTATGAGTTTCTTTCTTCTGTTGAACACAAAAGAAGATATTTTGAAGAATGTCGGAAAGCAGACAGTTTACGGTAGCCATTGACTTCCATAGTAGGGGGGAAAAAAAATACTACGGTCGATGGAAACCTTCAACTGTCTGGTTACCAACATTCTCGAAATGTAAACTCACAAGTATGAGTTTATAATTTATTGTGAGATATAATCTCGCAATTGTGGGGGGAAAAAGTCTGAATTTTGAGATAAAAAATCATAATTATTTTCTGTTTTATTTTTTTAATATTCTGCATCTAATATAGTGAAATTCAGACAATTGTAAGTGTGATTTGAATGCCCAAAAGCGTCTAAATTCTGGCCACTCTACACTCTATGTATCTTGAAGTATTTACGTATTAAGACTTTGTATATACAATATCTTTCCAAGACTAGGTTTTCCAATACAGACAGATTGCACCCTTGAGACCATTTTACCAAAAGCCAAGAAAGATTCAGAAACCCAATCCCCTGATTTCCTGTCCACAATCTGAATCTATCCCACACCATCATCTTTATGCCATCCGTATTTACGTGGCTGGCGGAATAGTGGGATTCCTGCACATGTGGGAATGTGGGCCGTAGACCAAAGCTGCAGTTTCCAACCACACAATCCCCCGCCAGTGAAGGAACACAAGGAAAACTGGCACAAAAGGTCTTTTCTCTAAATGAGAGCTTTATATTAAACAAATAAAACCCACACTCCGGTGAATAAACTCGTTTCACATTCATTTCTTGTAAAAACACTCGAGATCTGTGTATCGAAACCTGTATTTTAATAAACCACTCATGTGTTTCAAGGTCTAATCTCAGTGTTAATGGCAATGTAAAAGAAGAAGAAGGCCATTGGCTTGGAAGAAATTGCAAATGGAACGGCAGTTTAAACATGCTGTCATTGACTTGTTTGTTTGAAATGTGTGTCTTGTGCTGGCAGGCTTATGAATGTGCCTGTTTAAACAACCCAATTGTACAGAGACATTGCTGAGGTCTGAGGTAAAGCCACTCTCATCAAACAACGGGGCAGGAAGAGAAATGGGCCCAGAATAACTGATCTCTCCTTCAACTCATTGCTCTCCATTACCCCTCCACCTCAAAAATGACTTCCACCCGCTCAGCTGGTTAAAATGGTTTGATGATCTACTGTCTTGTAGTAGAATGGACGATTTAACATCGGTGCTGCATCCTGGAGTTGCACCCAGTAATGTTTTTGCGCAAACTGAAATGACACGTCTTATATTGCCACCTAGTGGTGTGGAGACAGCATAACGCAACAGTGAAGGTTTTCAGTTATCGAACTAACAGTGGAGCAGTAGTATTAGCAATTAGCCATGTATAATTTATTCTGTGAAAGAAAGTGTCTGATTATAGGGGGGGTATTTTATACGTTCTCTTTGTGTTTGTGATGTTTAGTCTCTAAGGCCCTGTTTACAACTAGGTATTAAAATGCGTTTTGGTCAATTGGATCACAAGAGGACGAATCTAAATACAGGTGTAAACGGAGTGTAAAACATTTTGAGCTTTTGACCAATTGGAGAGGAAGTCGAAAACGCGCTTGACCGGATTGTTTTCGTAGTGTAAACACTCGTGGTCGAATGCGCTCGAACAGCCGCAAAAGACCTTCGCCTACTGACCTAATGCGTAAACATCATGGGAAGCGCACTAGCCAGATGGGACTTAAACTTTGTCAGCTGAAGACCCAAGTTTGGTTTGAAGACGAAAAATGTACCAAGCACAATGTTCTCTCACCATTCCTGATTTCTAACACACACTCACAGCGTTCAGCGTGGTCTTGTAGCTATCAGAGCAGAAACGAAAGCTGCTGCTCTCCGTATGTTTTTTTTTTTTAGGTGCGCTCATCTCTGTGCGCATTCATATCTAAATTGTACGAGCTTATTTTGTCCATTAGATCGCAAGATCTGAAAAAACCCATACATTTACCTGCCCATAGACCCTCCCCTCGAACAAATCAGGACAGAAGTGGTTGAAAGTGAACAAAAGAGACAGATTAAAACACCAGGTGTAAACGGGTATGTGTCTTCCTCGTCTACTTGTGATCAGATCGACAAAAAAAACACATCTTAATACCAGATGTAAACAGGGCCTAGGTGGAGTCTTAACTTGTTCTGCTTCATATTGACAGAAGCTAATATTTTGAGGCATGCAACACACTGTGGTCTCTCTTCATTACCCACCATTGTACTGGTGAATACGGGGGCGAGATATGCCTCGTCATTTTTTCTTGTCTTTCCACCGGACGCTATGGCCGCACCTCGCCTAACAGCTTGAGGCTGTCTACTGGAAGTGACAAAGCAAACATTGCAAATCCACGTACTTTGTGTCAGAGTGCTGCAGTTCGTCATAAATCGAACAGGGCATCAGTTTACTGTCGGTGATTTGTCTTGTTGCGCCACATCCAGTAGACAGCATCACTGATTATAATGGGTTCTAGACATGTTGTTTTGGTATTTGTGAATTTGTAGATTCATCATCTGCTTTACGTTTATCTGGCACTGACAGTCCTTTCACAAATTTGTCCATGCTTAGTGCGGAACCATGCATCATTCATTTAGATTTTTACACAACTCCCTGCAATACTCAATTCTCAATCTTCAATTGCGCCATCTAGTGGTCTGTTATTACATGACAACAACCACTACAACTAAAACCAGGCCACTCAAGCTGGCACTGCGAGTCATTTTGAGGTAATAAAATATGTAAAATTAATATTTATTTAATTATTTACTTATGTGGCAAGTATAGCTGCATAATATGTGGGATAATTACACAGTGGGGTCTTAAATCACCCTTCTTTTGCATAATCTTCTGACTGTACACTATCGCTTAGACTTACAGCACCCCTCAGTTGGGAACCACTGAGATAAAGTCAGTAATATTCAGCTAGTTATGCCCCATGCAAAATAAAATAGTTTTTACTTATTATGCTACTGACATAACTCTTTGTGTAGTCTTTGTGAGTGAACATATTGTTTTCAAAAGTTCATTTTTTAATGAGGGAATGTTTACTGAATTAACCTTTAAACTATTGCAGTAAATATCAGAACAAAATCAGACAGTGTTATTCATATTTTAACTTGGACAAGAGAAGAAGGAAACTGTCACGATAGTTCCTGTGCAGTCCTTTCCAGAGAAAGTCTCACATTCCCTTTTTTGGTGGAACAGAGGTACATTGGAATAACACATACTTCCTTACTGGGAAGAGTAATTTAGTTATAATTCATGCTACAAAAACATTTATGCATAATCATTGTATGTATTTAAAATAAATAAAATATTAGCTATGAAATTAGCTTTAGTGAGTGAAAGGCATAATCCATTTTTTAGTGTTATCCAGATGTCATTTCCACCTCTGTCATTTCAATCACAGAATGTTATTAAACACAATACATAATTTGACCTGTGATGGAAATTATACTGTGATGGAAATGATCACGACTTGCAGAGAAAAAATGACAAGGATTCTCTTATGATTCACTGTTGGATACTGCTAGCAGACAAAATAAATTAACTGGTGAGAGTGTGAAAGAAAAGAGAGTTTATTTTAGTGAAAGATCATTTCAGTTCTGTTTAATCATGATCATTTCATAATATTGTGGGTTGAGTAAATTCTCAGTTTAAATTCCAGTACCTGACCATAGAATGTTTTCCATTGTGTTACACTTTCATTTAACATACAACCACACTTCTTTCACATTCACATATAAGGACTGTCAAAGTTGATAATAATGTGTTGTTGGAAGTGCTGTCAAGTTTATTAATGCCATTCAACGTAAAAGTTTGTGTTTACATAATATATGTTTGTGTGTATATATATTATTTAATTTACTTATATATATATATATATATATATATATATATATATATAGTATCTATCAAAAGTGGTCTAAGGAAGGAACAGTGGTGAACCATCACGGGCGGCCAAGGCTCATTGATGCACGTGGGGAGCGAGGGCTGGCCCGTGTGGTCTGATCCAACAGACAAGCTACTGTAGCTCAGACTGCTCAAGAAGTTAATGCTGGTTCTGATAGAAAGGTGTCAGAATACACAGTGCATCGCAGTTTGTTGCGTATGGGGCTGCATAGCCACAGACCAGTCAAGGTGCCCATGCTGACCCCTGTCCACCGCCGAAAGTGCCAACAGTGGGCACGTGAGCATCAGAACTGGACCACGGAGCAATAGAAGAAGGTGGCCTGGTCTGATGAATCACATGGATGGCCGGATGACTGGACTGCAGCAAAAGGGGGACCAACACAATATTAGGAAGCTGGTCATAATGTTATGCCTGATCGGTGTATATGTCTGTGTGTGTGTATGTATATATATATATTATTATGTAAACAAACTTTTATGTTAGATGCGATTAATCGCGATTGATCGATTTGACAGGATGCTGCTATGCAGTGTGTTTTTAGCATGTTATTAAGTGGTTGGTAGGGTTTTCTCTGTGGTTTTGTAGCACAAACACTGTAGAATGAGTAACACACTAAAATTTAATTTAAACAAACACCTAACCTGCATTCATACCCCATTCTACACCATATGTGCTACTGACATGTGTACTGCTGATCCCTTTAAGGCCTACTTTTTTTTAAAGACAGGTCGGTGAGATATTCAGTAACTTAAATCTGCAATATAAACCTTCCTATGTCATCTGGAAGGTCACTGAATGTTTGGTCAAGGAAAAACCAGTGCACCCACTGTGAGTTATTTTCAGATCTTGAGACGCTGCAGTCCCTCCTCCGCGCCGCTCACACACTCTGCAGCCAGCACACAACAATGGGCGCAGGATGCTGTGGTCAGCGCTTTGTGTGCAGCATGATCTTCACACCACTGTGTGTGGAGAGACCATGACGTGGGTGGGTCAAGAGCTCAGCATAACACAGCTATGAATTAGACACTGGTTTCCACAGAAAGAAACACTCTGGCCAGCCATGCTAAGATTGCGCAGGTGTTTATAATGTGTTTTTAATCAAATGTTTATATTACCGCAACGTTTGATTCACAAGTACATTCTGATAGCATGACGAAACAATATAGGCAGGAGATGAAAAGATACCACTGAAAACTGACCTAGATCAGAAAGGCCAAACACTGACATTAAAGCAAGTAAACTGAGTGGGCCTAATAGAAATGCAATAAACAGAAAATTTAAAAGGAACAGTTCACTTAAATATGAATACATTGACATCATTTACTCACCCTCATTTCATTCCAAACATGTATGACTCAACTTTTTGTCCAAACAAAGAAAGTCAATGGGGTCCAATTGTGTTTTGAATTGTTTTGACTTTCATTGTATGCTATTTGTGACAACATGAGAACAGTGGTGTAAAGTATTTGAGTAAATGTAATTAGTTACTGTACTTAAAGCTGCTGTCTGTAACTTTTTTGGGTAAAAAATTATCCAAAATCAATTTTTGAGCAAGTACATAACCAGCCAGTGTTCAAAACTATCTCCTTACCTTAGCCCAATTCACAACAGTAAGCTTGTAGTAATGTTTTATAATAAAATCGGTACTGGTGGGTTTCCGCGGGAAATTCAAGCATGTAGCTGTTCGTCTTCACGTCATTACGTCACATTTGTAAACGGAAAGAAGGAGTCCCAGCTAGTAGGCTATATGTGAGGATGCTGCTGGTAGCGGATCATTATAGCGTTTTCTCTCAGCAGCTGGAATAATTAAACTTATCGTTTTGAAGGCGGATTGTAATCCAGATGACAATCTTCAGTAGTCAAAAGCAAAAGACTTCGGACTGCAGAGTGGCTACAGAAATTGAAATCTACAGGTAATGCTAATACACACTAAATACACATAGTCACGCAATGCTGATGTTGTTAACATTAACAATTTGAGAACAATAATAATAATTTGCACGGTTTGGCGTGATTCGAGCTAAGCGATCATTATATTTAATCACCATTGGCAGCGCTATTTATGCTTTTTTCTCAGTTGGTCAGAAAGTGGCAGATTAGTTACTTACTCCTTCGGATGTCATTTTCCGTTGAAAATTATTATTTTGGTCGTACTTCCAAGACTACAATCTGATTCAGAAGTACAGTATCCACACCAATGTGGTGACTGACAGCAAACATCCGTGATTCATCCGTGTTGAGCAATGCCGATGCACAACCCACGTGAAAATGATAATTCCGCAAATAACTGCAATTGCAGGTTTCAAATAGAGATGGCGACAAAGAGGCAAAACTTACGCACTGCAGCTTTAAGTATCTTTTTGGCTATTTTGTAGTTTTACTAAGTATCAAAGACTTTTTAAATAAGTATATGTACTCCATTACATTTGTGATGAAATTATTCATTACATTTTGCGTGGCACCTAACTTTTTCTGCAGAAGTTTATTTCTGCTACAGAAGAAGTGATATCGCCATCTACAGGGCATTGAAGGTACAATATCTTGTGCGTTTTGCCCTTACTCACCAAACTTGTCAACAAGGCTACTTTATCGCTCGTTTCCACCGAGTGGTGTGGTTTGATAGACATAGTTTATGCCGGAAAGTAGCGATCAACGTCATTCTCACGTGAAGAAGAAAGTGACAGTAAACAACAATGGAGGACATACAGCAGCTTTGTTTGAGCAAAGGCTGAAGGCTGCAAAAGAAAAGACAGCCGTCATTCACCTTGTAGCACGCGCAAGTGACGATTCTTTGTCAACCAGTCAACGTTCTGCAGTGAGTGTAGCTCCACCCTTATGGTGCCGGTACTATTGGTACTATTGTGCTAGGTACTGAACCATACCGCTCGGTGGAAACAAGCCATTACGTGAATGTGCAGGTAGTTGCTGAATCGCAGGAGTTGAGGACATGACTGCAGCCGCTGATGAAGCCGAAGCCGAAGTAGGCTTTGACTAGTTAATTTTACTTAACATTATTTTATTTATCCGTCATATTGAAGATAACTTTTTGAAGGATATTGCTTTACATATGCCCTTTTTGAGCACTTGAGCTTAACTGAGACTGTTGTGTCAACGATTTATTGCAATTGTGAGATGTTCAGTTTTATTTTGACTTTAGAAAATAAACGTGATTGCTTTCCTCACAAATCAACCGTTTCTTGTTTTTTCACTGGCATGTCTCTTTGGTGTTGGGGACTAGTGCATATTTGAGCCTACATTCAGCATGAGTAAAATACTTAAGTAGTGTTAAAATCAGATACTTTAAAGGTGATGATACACGGGGCAACTTTTTGAGCAATGTTGTCAGGCAGTGTCGCCGAGCGATGATGCTTGGGCACTTTCCCATTGAGAATGGGAAACAAATGTCAATCTAAAGTATCCAGATATAAATTTGTTGCCCATTCTCAGTGGGAAACTGCCCAAGCATCGACTGTGTATCATCACCTTAAGACTTTTACTCAAGTCATATTGGAATTGGTGACGTGTAACTTGTAATGGAGTCATTTTCGCTGTAAGTTATCTTACTTTTACTCAAGTGTGGTTTAAAGATACTCTTTACACCTCTGCATGAGAGTAAATAAATGGCAGAATTGCCTTTTAGACAGTGAGACCTTGATAAGTTAAAGTGAGTCAACTTCATGGCCTAGTATAAAGTCCACCTTCAGAAGATCATATATTATGATATACTTTCGGTTGATCTTTGACTTTGTCTTTCCTCTTTCTATCCTTTGTACAAATCTAATTTTAATTTTGCACTCACAATAAAATGTAGAGAGGGGTAGTTTTTTCTATGAGGTAACAAGCTCTACGCAAATACACTTCCTGTTTTTATTGAGCTATTTTAAGAAAAGCATGACAGTATTTTTGATATTTTTTATGTAGTACAAAGATCATCAGTGACTTAAAATGCTTATTTTGCTGCACTCTTGGGGAAAAAAAGGTTAAGTGAGGTTCTATATAAAACCCTAGGGTTCTTGACTTAGTTTTAAAGAACCCTTTATAGCAAAAAAGCTTCTTTATAAGAAAAAATGTCTTAAATGATTGCATAATTTAATGTTTAATGGGTTATTTCAATTGTTTTCTACTGATAAAGTGTTTAAAAGCTGTATAAGTCTTAAAATTAACTTATTTTAAAAAGATGTGAATTAAAACAAAATGAACTAATTAAAACTAAATCCATAAAGTGATCCCATAATGGGAACCTCAAAATAATTCTATATATGAAGTGCTTGACGGAACCCTTTAAGGTTCTAACCTTTTACCTTTTAAGAGTAAGTGCCAGGTTTATTATACCAGGTTTTAGACTAGACTTCATATATTAAAATTGCGTCATATCCTAAAATACATGTCGATGCATGTATTTGTATTCTCGCCAAGAAAAAGATATTATGAGTAACATAATAGCACCATTGTTTCCATCCTAATGTGGGAGGTACAGTAAAATTTCCATCAAAGCGTCAAAAAATCACTAGTTTTATATCAAACTCTCCCTTTCAGTCTACTGTGGGTATTCACATTTTTTCCATGAAAGAGGCTACGTGCCTAAATTCAAGATCTTTGATGTTGTTGTTTGTTTGAAATTGTAATTAAATATTAGTCATGGTTGAGTAATAGAGTTCCTCATATCCTTACATTTTAAAATTAGCTTTCCTGCTGACGTGAATTTAAAGTGGTAGAGCTGTACCAACATCAGCTGTTCTGAAGCTGATTCAGGAGAAAGTTCTTTTAAGAATTGTTTTGTAAGGCCTAAAATTACTTGTCACTTCCTGTTTTAAAACCTTAAACTTACAACTGGCCATTTTACCACCTTCTGACATGTGTCTCTGGCGTCATAGCTGCAGTTCAACAATCTAGTGAATCAGACATGACAGTAAACTTTAACTGCATTACAATAACACTCCCGTTTCCCGCTATTAATTGTTGCGTCAAAAGACAGATTAATCTGCAGATAAAAAAAAAAAAAAAAAAAGGGTCATAAGACAGCAGTGACAAAGAGCAGAAGTTATTAAAGTAAAATATTGCACGTTGTTTCAATGCAATGAGTAATCAGGACAAATGAATGTGATAATAGGCTTTGGACATGGAGGAAAAACAAACATACATGTCAGTATTTAAGTGAATAGTGTTGCTATGGAAAACATACAAATAATATGCAACAATGGGCAACATTGGTTTAAAATGAGGACACGGTTATATAATAGCAGTTTGTCAGTTTTGCCGTGACATTTAACCCTCTATCTATCTATCTATCTATCTATCATTTTGAAGCTTGACAGATGTGATCACTATGCCCAAAGATGCAAGATTTTTCAACTTTAGTGTTTCACAGAAAAATATTAATTCTTTGAAAGGCGGCTAAATATTTTAATTTGGGGGTAACATTTTTTTTTTTTTTTTTTTTTAATTCTTTTTGAGGTGTTTTTGTCAAGTTGATGGGGTATCAAAATATAATTGAAACTTTCTGAAATATAATGTAGTATTGGGTATATCATGTCACATTTATATTGCCTTAAAAAGTATGACTTTGCAAATATTCGTAGTACCTTTGACCACAGCAGCTTTATAAAGCAAAATAAATAAATAAAAAAGTCCAACATTGGCTGAAGATCCCAGTCATCATGTGCACAGTCACATTACTGACAAAAACATTTCCTCAAATATTTGATTGACCACACAAGCTGCATATTGTCATAAAATGAAAAGCTTTTGCACTATATTGTTGATGAGTTTAATAAAGACCACTAATAAATGAGCAAGAAAAATAATAAAGAATATCACACAAAGTGTCTCAAATCTGCTGCATGCTGTGGATGAGAAGCTTTAAAGACGTCTGTGTGGCATTAAGTGCAGTACGGATGAAGTGTGACTAACTGCGGCCTGTGCTTCCTCATTCGCCTCATGTGACTGTGTGTCATTGTGGTTTGGCACATTTGGTGTATGCTGACTGATATAGACTTTACAACTCATAGCCAAGAACATTTCAAAAACATCTACCTGTTTACTGTCCTCCTGATGTTCGTTTTATGTTTTGATTTATATAGTCTGGGACTTTGAACTTTTAATTAAATTATGATGTTCTATTAAATCACACTGTTATCTTGTTTTCATTAACTTTTTGCTGTCTCAGCCGATACTGACTCTGCGAAATGTTTGAAAACATTCCTCTGAATGCTAAAAAGGTACAGTAATCAACTCGTGGTTTGTTTCGCCACCATTTTTCTTTTGTCTGCGTGACAGAAGAGCATAGAGCACTAAACTGGAACACTGCTAATCTGTGGAGGAATGCTGAGAAACAGGATATAGTCAGTACTCTGCCTCCATGACGACGCTGAACAATCGGTTGTGATCGTAGTGAAACATAACATATAAACAAAACCAAACCAAAATAGAAAACAAAGCAAACAAAATAAAGGATTCCAAAACAAAACCATATAATCATTGTTGCCTATCTGCTGCAAATCATTGTTAATATCTGCTAGCACTTTATTATGATGGTCATACCTCGTACAAGTTAACATTTTGTGTTTTTGTTAATTATTTTTTTATTTAGTCATTTTAATTTCTGCTTTAAAATAGCAAGCAATCAGTTGTTTTTAGGTTTAGAATGTAAAAGCATTGGGCAGGATGTGGAATAACATTTGTTTAAATAATTAAAATAAATGTTTAATTTAAAAAAAAAAAACATATACATACATATATATATATATATATATATATATATATATATATATAATTTGTTCGATTTTTATATTTTCAGATGTGAAAATGAATCGACAGATTAATCGATTATCAAAATAATCGTTAGTTGCAGCCCTACTCTCATTTGTTGACTGTCTGCTTAAAGGGTTAGTTCAACCCAAAATTTAAAATTCTGTCATTAATTACTCACCCTCATGTCCTTCCAACCCCGGAAGACTTTTGTTCATCTTCGGAACACAAATGAGATCTTTCTATCCCTCCATTGACAGCCTATGCAACTACCACTTTCAAGGCCCAGAAAGTAAAGACATCATTAAAGTACTCCATGTGACTCCAGTGGTTTAAAATAAATTTTATGAAGTGACACGAGTGCTTTGTTTGCCAAAAAAAAAAAAAAAAAAAAACATAATTTACCACTTCATTTACAAAATATTAATATCCAGCACGCGTTAATGAGAGCACCGACAACGCATGTGTGTTGTGTTGACGCAAGAACAGACATTGATATTTAAACGTTAAACGATTAATATTTTAATTTTTTTTTTTTTTTTTTGCGCAAACAAACCACTCGTGTCACTTCATAAAATTGAGGTTAAACCACTGGAGTCACATGGATTACTTTAATTATGTCTTTTCTGGGGCTTGAAAATGGTAGTTGCGTAGGCTGTCAATGGAGATACAGAAAGATCTCAGATTTCACTAAAAAGATCTTCAATTTTGTTCTGAAGATAAACGAATGTCTTATGGGTTCGGAACGACATGAAGGTGAGTAATTAATGACAGAATTTTCATTTTGGGTGAACTTTTGTCGCTGACATCAAACCAAACTTAGAAGTGTCACTTGGGAGAAACTAAAGTCAAATTGGACAGATGCCAGCAAGACTGCGTGACATGCCCTCATCCTCAAAAAAACAAAACTATGCAGGGTAAACGTTGCAGTGAAGATACACATGGAGATACACATAATGTTTTGGTGGTTTGGTGAATTATTGGCTGTTTTGGAAAGTCTATACAAATTGTGTGCCTATGATGGTGTTAGGGGTCAAGTTGACCTGGTTAGTTTCCATGCAGTTCCATGCAAAAATAAAGACTTTGAAAAACAGCAGAGAGTCAGTTAAAATAATAATAATAATAATAATAATAATAATTTAAAAAAAAATTCATTTCATTTCATTAATGATTTATTTACTCTGATTACAGATGAAGCTGTGTTATGTTGCTGTCATGACACGGAGGAGAACCTGTTCATGGAGAATGAGTCAGATCATAAGATAATGTGCTTGTACACTCAAACATTACACAATAGTACACAGTGATTCACTGCTGGGTTGTTTACAACATTGTACACAAGTTTTTTTAGACCCTGAGTGAGATGTTTGCTTATAAAAGTTTGCCTTTTGCACAAACTTGGCAAAACAATCAGAGACAAACTATGATAAAACTAGTCAGGTTCAAGAGTGCTCTACTACAAATACTTGCATTAGGAAACTGGCTTTGAAAAACACAGATATCATCTAAAGGTACCAAAATGCAACTTGTGGTCTGGAATCTACAGCTCCGGGCGTGTTTAACTACGTTCTTCCTGGTATATTCTCCACCTCTCTACTATTTTTTACTTCCTTGGAATTTCTCCTTCAATCAGCAGTTTGCTCTAGCCATCAATTTGATTTGGTCCCTACAAACAATTTTCCATGGAAATGCACAGAAATCAAGTTTGACTGGAGAATTTCTTGGGAAATTCTTGGGACACTGTGGGCCTCTAGAACAACACGTTCCCATGCACTGAAATTCTACATCCTGTTGCACAATCCTGTGCTTACACATGGAAAATCAGCTGGTGTGCCACCATTTACAAATTTTATGACATTTTATTTTTTTATGCACTACAAAAAAGGCCTCTGAATTCAGACACAAATACTAGATGGAGACCAGAGGGAAAATGCAGCTGTAAAAACCAGCTAAACCAAATGCTTGCATAAAACCAATAATGAATCATAGGTGTTCCACCTGAGCTCCCTGGTGAAATATAGAGGAATTCAGCTTCAGCTATCCAGAAGATCAATTATTGTTTGGAAAGAGCTGTTGAAAACACTCTTTTTTTTATTTATTTTTTTTATTATTTTTTCTTAATTATACCCATTGCACCGTCACTAACACTCAAAATAATTAATTAGTTTGAGTAGGACAAACTTAAATGAGTATTTAGCACTTTCTTTTTCTTTCAAGTTCACAGAACTGATATATTTTACTTAAACTGAACTGTTTCATTGTTTTGAGTTTTATGAACTTATTTCTTTTAATTTAGACGAACTTAATTTTAACTGATACTGGGCTGGGGTTTCTATTTCCCAACATGCTTTGCCCATGGCACTCGAAAGGAAGAGTAAATGCTAAAATTAAGTGTTATATATAATAATATTGTGCAAGATTAATGTTAAGTGGGAGATTTAGTAGTGATTAATGTTTTGTTATGCTAATTTAGAAGAGTTTCTGTTAATGTAGGTTTTGGAGAGTTACCATCATGGCGACAATTGGTGCATACGGCTTGGGTTTGAGAGCAAGTCATGTTTTTTATTGCTGTACTCATTTAGCAAATGCTATACCATGCTATTGTTAACATGTTAGCAAATTAGCATGTTAGCATTTTCTGAATTAACTTGTTACATTAATAAAAGTTTACACTAATAAAAATGTTTACATTGAGGTTATATGATAATTTTAAGTTAAATGTATGAATTAGTGTATTCAAACATTTCAAGTTAAGAACAATTAAAATGTATGAGTACAAAATAAAAGTCTGCAGTTCTGTTTACTTAAACTTTGAATTTCTCAACTTAAAAATTGAGACAACTGATTGCCTCAATGTTTTTGAGTTTTGCCAACTTACTTGGGTTTACAATGTACAAAATCATAAAAAAAAAAAATAAAAAAAAAATTTAAAAAAGCAAAGCCGCCCCATTTCTAATCTTTCTACAGAACACAATCTGTCCGCCCCAGAGGCAGAGGACTCAAGATTTACATAGTTCCACGAAAATACCCATTACTCATGCTAAGCAGTGTGTACAATGCTTTGGGCAGTCGCTCGCATTGTAAATGCAATCCATTTGTCCATATCCTCCTCCATCTCATCCTCATGCACACTAACAGGCTGTGACCAACACCGCCCAGCTATATTTCACTGACAAATGAAAAGAGATTCCAGATGATAGACTGTGAAAGAAATGAGAAACACATGAAAAAAAGCTCAGCTGAATTCCAGACGCCACAACTGGACTTTCACAATGACTTTGGTCTGAGAGACTCTGGTATCTACACTTATTTTCAAATGATTTTGCCTAATCTGCTATGAATATATATGGAAAACTTTAGGCACAAAGCCATAGACCTTACAGTATTTCCTAAGATTAATGGTTAAAAGTTTTTTGTTTGTTTGTTTGTTTGTTTGTTTCTACTCACAACTAAAAAAAATGAATAATACTTTAGACAAGAATAATAAATATTCAATGGAGGTGAGAACGTCAGTGTGTGGCCTATAATGCTGATTTATTCTACATAAGGTGGCTGGCCTCCTTGTGGTGTTCCTTCTTGGATCACATGACCAGCCAAGTCTTTTTTTGAACTTAAATACTTTATCTGAACTTGATCTAAAGCTAATGGGAATTGTTAGTAATAACATTCACAAATATTGACTGTACAGTGTAGCTTGAATGCATTTTATGTAACATTTTCTGTTATTGAGGAAGACTACATTTCCCATCATGCTCATTATGTGCAGCATGAGAATGATAAAATGCACAGATAGCATTGGTTACACACCAAATTTGCATAATTTTCTCTTAATTTTGTTTTACTAGTACTAAAAACCACTTGTCGGGAAGTAAAAGTGTGGGAAGTACACAGTTCTTCTTTAACTTTAAAGCCATAGAAAGAGCAAAGAGGTTTCCAGTGACTTGCCCACCATCCAAACATCAGAGCTATAATTAAATACATGATTGAAGGTAATGAATAAGCGATAACATCCATTTTACAGAAACATTAAACAGGATTATAGGCAGCCCTTGGGAATCTCCTATAGTTCAGGTTAGAGTGGGATTCTCCCGAAGCTGTGTGCTGATGTGGATTGAGCAGCTGCGGTCTGTTAAACACATTCCTTTAGCTGCAGGATGAGTCAGTGTGCTAACCAGGACTCTGACTCATCTGCACATGAGTCAACACGATCAGCCCCAGCCAGAGGGCACAGGCGACTGACCCCACCTGCCTAGCTGCCGTCAAAATATCACCACAGGCCTACAGGCTGCCGGTGACATGTCATTTATTTTCTATTGGTCAAAACAAATGTGTACTTACTGTAGGGGCTGAGCGATACATTGAATATTCATGATTTATTCATGATGATTGCTGATGATTGAGCAGAATTGTGAATATCACAATGCACTTTTTGTTCGCCCATTAAGTTTCCTAAACACACATTATTAGTGATTTGTTGACACTATTGGTGCAAAAATTATATTATTACGAGAATATTTTTGGTGCGCCAAAAAAACAAAATAACGACTTATATAGTGATGGCCGATTTCAAAACACTGCTTCATGAAGCTTCGGAGCGTTATGAATCTTTTGTGTCGAATCAGCGGTTCGGAGCGCCAAAGTCACGTGATTTCAGCAGTTTGGCGGTTTGACACACGATCCGAATCATGATTTGACACAAAAAATTCATAACGCTATAATATAAATTTATAATATTAATATTGAACCGCTGTACTCACATGAACTGGTTTATATGTTTTTAGTACATTAATGGATCTTGAGAGAGGAAATGTCATTGCTGGCTATGCACTGAGCCATCGGATTTCAACAAAAATATCTTAATTTGTGTTCCGAAGATGAACGAAGGTGTTACGGGTGTGGAACGACATGAGGGTGAGTAATAAATGACATTATTTTCATTTTCGGGTGAACTAACCCTTTAACTAACTCCCGCATCATTATGAGATGGTAAATAAGGGTGCTGAGCTCATGGAAAGATGGATTTAGAGCACTAAGGTTAGACCACACATTTTATTCATTAGTTTCTTCATTCAAGTCATTTGGCCAAAGTGGAAACTTTCAAAAGAATATCCAACATAGTGCCTTTGAATCACACATGTGACACTGCATAACACAGTGATAATGGAAACTAAATGAAAGTGGGACGTTTCCTGAAGTGCTGACTTCCTTGCCTGGCACAGAAACTCGTTGCACCTGTTATATGTCATGGTTATACATTAGTACATTTGAAATAACAACACTCTTACGCAATGAGAGGCACACCCAAAGTGCTAAACTGGAATGCTGTGGAAGGGTGTGAAGTAAAAGCTAGAAATTAAAATGAGTAAATCTTTTTTTTTTTTTTTTTTATGAAATATTAACTGAGAAATTTTGTTTTCATATGTTCAAAGCTCTTAAAAAAAAAAAAAAAAAAAAAAAATGTTTAAAAAGAACTGGACAGGCATGAATCATTGTGCTTTGAGATTACTGTCAAAACTGTCATGCAAGCCCTCCACTGATCGTAAAGGAGATTTTGCCCAACAAAAAACATTATGGGACTTCCCACAGAAAACATAAATCACACTCAGTCATATATGAAGAACATTACGAGCTATGTATTGAGAAACAACGGTCGGTAGGTTCTTCCAAGTAAAATAATATAAATACTAAATTATAATATATCATAAAAACATGCAATATATAAAATAATAATAAGATATGAAATAAAGAATCTGAAAAGTCTTTGATTGTTGATGTACCCTACTAACATTTTGCCCTGCTAAAATAAAACATCTTAAACCAACCTGAACTAGTTTAAGATGTTAGCTGGCTGGTTTAAACTGGTCTGTTGGGTGGTTTAGAGTGGTTTTAGACACTTTTCAGCTGGTTAGCTTAGCTTAAACCAGCTATAACCAGCTTGGGAGACCAGTGATTAAACAGGCTGAGATCAGCAAACCGGTCTAGACTGGTTTAAACCATTTTTAAGCCATCTGTTTTTGTTTTTGTTTTTGTTTTGTTTTTTAAGCAGGGTGAAAACCATTGTCGTGTTTTAAACAAATTCAGATCAAACCTTGACACTCAAAGGACCCTTTGAAATCTAAAGAAAGCAATTCCTTAGTTTTGTTCATAGGGAATGACTCAGACGTGCGTAAATCACAGATGAAAAAGGGCATTTCCATATGGAGCCATTTAAACATATCCCCACACACACTTATCCACTCGGGAGTGATTCATTTCAGGCCTGACAAGTTACCGAGAGTCCAGCAAAAAAGAAACCCACACTTATGTGTTGACCTGAGGGCCTTCACTCTCACGAAACTCTGTCACTGAGATGGTGTGGTAATACTGGTGGCTTTTAAAGCAGAGTCAGATGAAGGCAGGTTTATGGAGGATTTCCTCAGGTATAAGCACACAGTTCACACACCACCTGCGTCCTGCTCGAGCCGACAAGTCAAGTCCGACCTTGAGAAAGGCCTCATTCATGGAGCCAGGGATGTTCTGGTGAAAACTCAAACCACACAGGCCGTTTGAAGTGTGATCCGATGGACTGCACAGCAGCACTCTTGGGCTTAGCACGGCACGCAACTCCAACGCTAAATCTGACGCTTAGCTTAGCGTTTGCACAGGGGTAGGCCGGTGTGCTTTCTCTCAGAGAGATCTATTTGCTCTCCGCCGTCACAGGCAAACAGTCACATGCGTGATTACGCTGTGAACGCGATAAGCTATCGTGTGTTCCTGAGCACACAGAGCAAAGTTTCACTGAAAGTCTAAATGGTTTTGAAAGTCTGCAAGTTTCTAGGTAGACTTTAACAACATGAGTTGAATGAACTGAATGTTTTGACTTTATATAAGTTTTGTATGGAAACCTGTTTCTCGCTTCAGAGTAAAAACAAAAAACAGGTACAGTTTAAATTACATTTTTTGTAATTAACATTATTGTGACATATAAAGTCATAATTACCCATTTTTTAAGGAATAAAGTTGCAATTGTGAAATATAAAGAAATATATTGTGAAATATAATTGTGAAATATAGTCACATTTGCAAGAATTAGTCCGTTATGACAATGTAGTTACATTGTGAGATAAAGTCACATTACTAAAAATAAAGCTGCAATTACAAGCAATAAAGTAGCAATTTTGAGATAAGTCAGCAATAAGTAGCAATTGTAAGATATATAAAAAAAAAAAAATCACAATTACCTTTATTATTGATTGACTGATTGATCGATCGATTGATTGATTGATTGATTGAAGTGTTCATTGAGTTTGTGTTTTTTGCATATAATCACTTTTTTGGGGTCATAGATATCAAATGTATTAGGTTGCTAAGCACAGAGAGAAAATTAGGGAAAACCGCAGACTAGACTCGTTTACGTCCTATCTGTGAAAGAGGAAGATGACAAAACTTTCGGGAAATGAGCCTCCAGGTCTTTCGTAAGAAGGCTTATTCAGCTCATCAAATTGTCACTTCTCTGTGATAGATTTCTGCAAGCTTATGTAAAATTGCTTTTACTGCTAAGATTGCTCAACATGAAACGCAAACAAAGAAAGTACGGTTGGATACACTGGTTGACAAACATTTTCAGAAAACAACCAAAGCTCAAGAAATGTCGTGGCATAAGTATGATTACACTCTGAAAAGCAAGCAGCTGCCAGTTGGAGTGATTTTTCATGTCCTAATTCTCTAACTTACTGCTATTGTGTGCTCAAAAATGCCCAGTAATAAAATAAATCCTTTGGCTCTACGCTTAATCATTAAGACAAATGCCAAAACAAAGAACTGCACGAGTACATGATTTGAGTACAAACAAATGCCCTTACAGTACACTATTGAGGCTAATAATGCAAGTTATAATCAGTATAAAATTATGCTCACATTTAAACTTTTAAACTGTAGATTTCACCAGAAACTGAGTGAAAACTGCATGGAATCATGTTCAAGCACGTTTAACATCTGGGCACATAATAGTTAGGTATGTTTCCTTCATTAGGTGCATACTTTTCCTTTAAAGGAGTTGGCTGGAAGGGTCGCTGTGTTATCAGAGAGTGGGGAATGTTGACAGGCAGGATGGTGCAGAGATAACACTCGCACATCCCTAAGAGCAAGAGGCCATGAGTGACGCACACGAGACTCTCACGCCTACTGTTTTCCTCCCTTATCCCAATCCTTATCTTCATTATCCATCTCTTTTTTACTTTCAGGGTACTTTCTGTTGGTTTTATCATCTCTTCAAATATGAATATTGTAAACCATAGAGTAGTTTGCTAATTCTTTTTTTTTTTTCTTTCCAATCTGACCATCAATAATCTTTACCCTGTGACCCCTGAGGGATAGGAGTAGGTTTGACTTAATTTATGGATTTATGGATGTTTTGACATTATCACTGGAATCTCTCTGCAAGTTTTACAACATTTGGGTTTTTCTTCTGCTCTAAATTCCTAGAGCCAGACTGAGGAAAATTTTGTGATTTCAGAATAGGCTAGACTTCTGTATACATCCGCTTCTTACGCCCATTTCTTCATGTTCAAAACAGGAAGTCTTCTGAGGCCATTAGCTTTGTTTCTATTGTGAGTTGGATCCCTCATATAAATGTTGCTGCATCCCAGTTCGCCTACTTATGCTATGCCTGTTTTTGTGAAGAAAAGTACATACTTTTGAGTGTGTAGCAGAATATTAGACAACCTTTGGGACATACTGCTTTGTCATAACTGTCTTTAACGGACAGCTCTGTCGCTTAGTTACGTGCATCCTGTCACCGTTTACTCATCAAGTTCACAGTGCTGTTGCAAATATAATGTGGATAACACTGAATAAATATATTTTTGTCAGGTTACATACTGATTATTAATCACTCAAACCCCTTTATCTAAACCTCTCTAGTTAACCATCGGTCTTGTACATCCATCATGTTTGTAGTTTTAACACGTTTTATTCGTGTTTATAGTTCTAATCGAATCTTTGTCCAACGGGTTGTGGGCACTATTAGCCATTAAAGTATGCACGGATCCGCACTTCGGATTCCGGAACAAGAAAAAGTAGACCATCCGGGTATCTTTGAAATACTCATTTCAAAATACTACGATTTGGGACTTCAATGGGACTTCAATCCTCATTATTCAATGGGGATTGCTGCAAAAATCACTCTGAGGGACACATGCTTACAAAGTGTGTGTATTCGCACACTAATGCTTCAAAAAGACCAATAATTATACACCAAGAAATAAAGCACCTTCCTAGCGTGAGCATTACAAACAACCCTTTTCTTCCATTAAGAACTGTTCTGTGTGGGTTTTATGCAATAAACCTCAATAAAATGTTTGTGGTTGTACGACTTCCAACTTTGAGAGCAAAAGAAGTAAAAGAGAGGGCTGACAGATGGAGCACTACTGCTGGTTAAATGTAGGACCTCACTCTAGAATGAGAGATTCTGCACCCAGTCTTGAGGACCATACCGCGCTCGTCTGTGAGCTCTGGGCCCAAATATTCCCACAGAAGAGATGCAATATGGCCACAACAACTTTATAATGAGCTACTGTGAATTTAGTAGTGATTCATAATAAAATGACTTATATTAACCAAGGGTTTCATTGAGATAAGGCCAACTGAACTATGAAATCCACAGATTTTTTTATGCTACACTTTAGAAAACTTTTAAAAAAGAGAGTATTTATTATGGAAATAATATAATAATATATGTAAGCGCAAACTGAATTTAATATTTTGGACACTTAATTGCATGTAAATTGCAATTAAGTTAAAATGTTTTATAGTTTAAATTAAATGCAATTAGCTTTACTTTAGAGTGCTTTTTTGGCTCACTTAAGTAGGATTTATGTACAAATTTATATGTAATTTGATCATTACTTCTGTTGTCTTTGAAATATGACTACTGAAATAAGTGTACTGCCGAATGCACTGACAAATATTTATGGTAAACTTCAATGGCATTTCTATTGAAACTTGTATATCATGTATTTAAATTTGTATTAATATTTGCAATTTAGAACATTTAAAATATATTAAATGTAATATTGAACTGTATACTACAGTTAAAATTATAATCAAATACTTTGCATGTGCTTTAGTTTATTGGCTGACACATCAAAATAAGTGCACTTCTTTAAAGCACGATAACATTAAAACAATGATTTAAAGTGTACTTTAAAGTAAAACTTTTAATTTGGCATGATTCCAAAGTGCACTTATTTAAAGTGTACTTAAGTGTGTAGTAGTCATGAAAGTTTACTATCTTTAAGTATACTTAAGTGGTCTTTTATTTTATTAACATTATATTCTCTGCAAGTACAGATTTTGAAAAATATGCATTTAAGATTTGAAGCATACTAAAATTGCACATTAAACACTTCTTTTTTTACAGGAGTGAGTAATGTATTTCAGTTCATTACATCCTTTTTTTAGTGGTGAATAGTCATCATCATATGATCCTGAACGGGTTTCTACATGCATATTTTCATCAGAATTTCTTCATAACCTACTATTGTGGGAACGTGAACGCTGTAAAATATAAGTGTGTACAGTGCCAAACAGGGCTCTGCAAAACATATCCAGAACAGCAGGAAATCACTGGTTCATTTGTTTTGGTTTGGACTGTAATAAAGTTGCTCAAATGGCAGATGGTGGACTTAGTTGTTCATGTAGAGGATCTGAAAGACGTTTGAAAGAGGTGAGAGATTTCAATCAGAAGACTCATAGTAGTGCAACTGTACTAGCCGACTATGATTGCTCTGGGAGTGTGTTTGTGTGTGTAAACACATGGACTGCATAAACAGAGTTATTGCACAGAGAGAAGGGTGGTATTTGGTGGATAAGGCTGAGTTTGTTCCTCAGTGAATATTTCACACTGTGGAAATGTGTTTCAGAGGGATGTGTAAAATCTAAAGACCTTAAGTGAAAACAGAGCAGAGGAGAGAAGTGCAAACACATGAACTTTACAGTAGCTAAGTTATCCTTTAACTTGCTATGTTTCTACTGACATATTATAGTGGTTTGAAAACTGACAGAAAGCTTTACTACATTTCCTTATGGGGCATAGCTGTCACATATATCACAGGCAGGAAAAAAGCATAATGGATAATGTTCAGTCGGCCAGTAATTTTCACAAATGAAACATAATATAATATAATATAATATAATATAGTAATGATAATAATGAAAAATGAATTTCATTGATGTCATTTGGAGTAACCAATATAAAGGGACCATTTTGGTCAATATCATGTGACAGGATGTGACATCATTTAGACACCTGCAAAAGACCACATGGTCGTGAAGCAAAGTAACTAACTCAACTCTCTGAATTATTTGAAAAATTCATGTTTTTTCTTGCTCATACACATGTCACGAAACATCAGGTCATTCGGTACAACCACTATAAAACATGGAAAATGTTGTAATATTTTAAAAACTTGTTTGATTGTCCTTTTACTATAGCTAGCTAGATATCAGCCTGTTAGTATTGTTTGAAAATATTGAGTGTCGTTTGGTAAAACCGAAATTTTGGTTAAACCGAATGTCTTTTTTGGTTAAACCGAATGACTTTTGGTGAAAAATTTTGTCCATCTTGTAAAAAAATGACAAAAGCAGTGTTAATAATTATAAAAACCACAAAATTTCATTGTTAACACTTAATAAAACTTCAAAATTAATGATATCTCCATTATGTTTTTTTTACACTTTTAAAAACCTTATTCGTCAATGACCCACACACATAAATTATGTAAACACAAACTTTTATGTTAGAAGCGATTAATTACGATTAATTGATTTGACAGCACTATATTATATTATATTATACATAATTAAATATCTTTATCATGTGAGAATAAAGAGTAGAGTGAAATGAGAAAGGAATGAAGAAATTGAAGAAATATTTGACTGCTGAATTCTGCAACTGTCTGATCTGAATCAAGTATCCCATGAGCCATGTAATTAATAAAATAATACAAATATACTATTTGTGTGCATTAATGTATTTTTCTTATGTGCTTTATGACAAAATTTGTCCTGGTGGTGTAATGCAAGGGTTAATCAAAAAAGGAAATACACCAGGTGTACATGAGGGGACATGATTAATTATGCCATGTATTCTAAATATAAACTTCCCCCTTGAATAATACAGTCAGCATTTTCCCATATGAAAGTAAAAGTGGAATAAGAGATCAGTTCAACTCATAAAACTAACTAAAACTAAATAAATACCAGACAAGGAATAATCTGTTAATAGAGGGAATAACGCTAATAAATTTGCTCAGTTGACCCAGATTTGACTAATCATTTGTTCTGATTGCAGAACAAGAACGTAAGGTACTTTCCCATAGAAGCAATCTAAATATGAGCTTTGACCCAAAGACACTGCCCTGGCCCTGCTGAGTCATAATATACGGAAAGAAAACTAAAGATGCCACTGTAGAAGTGCAAATGAATCTAGACAGAAGCACCAAACATTTATGTATTACTAATGTTCTGATTTAAACATTAGTAAGACTTAACCCCTTATGTGAGGTCATGTTCTGACAAGGCAGTATGTCTCATTTTGCTTTAGCCAATATAACTTACATTTCTGACATTACATACCAAAAAATTTAGCAATGTATATTGCTAAATATATATAATGGCTTTATATATATAACCACACACACACTAGTTAGTTTTGAAAATAATGATCCGAATTGGATGTGGTGCTAATTTAGGACGAATTAAAGAAATGTGTAATAGCTCTATTTAGGAAATCCCCTCACATTGGTAAAGGTGACATACCATTGCTCACAAGAAAGAAAAGCTCAAACCATCTGTGCAATCGTCTATATGTTTGTTTGAATACATGCCGTGGCAAGCATGTGAGCATGAGCAAGCAAAGCAAACCGCTGATGGTTGATGAGGGAGAGTTTCCATACTTGTGGGAATGCTGCCAATGAGGAAAACAGAGAGCCAAGATCCCTAAAGAAATGTGTCTGATGACACAAGTGAGAATTTCCATGTCTCATGCACCATTTTTAACATCCATGCCCAGCCAAATTGGACAAAGTCATGGAGAGAGGCAGCTATTTTTAAGTGAACATGAGATGGCTTGCCTGTTTTAGTCAGTGCAGCAACTACAGATGTAGTTGCCCATGCAACAAAAGAAAATCAGACAACATGACTGAAGGCAACATTTGCTAAAATTTCCAGAGGAATCAGCAATTAATGTGCACAAGTGAGAAGTGACTCACATTTGTGCTTCTCTGGAATTATGCTATTATGCTATTCATTTAGTCATCTAAAATTTATTTATTAACATTTAATTAATTTTATTTATTTATTATACTGTAGAGTGTACAATATATATATATATATATATATATATATATAACAAAAAATCCAGTATATTTTTTATAATAAATGTTTGTTTAAAAAAAAAGTGAAAAACACTAGCATACATAAGGTTAAACAAAAAAATCTATAATTCTATTCATGAATAGTGTAAATTTCACAGTGTCACAGTAAAATTTTCCAAAACAATGTGTCGATATCTTTGTATGTAATATTTTACATTTTGTGTATATGCTGATTAATGGAAACTTCCCATTGTGACAACTTACCCCATATATTGTAACAACATTCTTTGCTTTGGGGGCATGTTGTCACAAAAGTTCAATGAACAGTATCTTTTGTTTTCTGGCCAATAGTGGTGGAACTGCTTAATATCATTTTTTATAGACAAGATTTGTGCATATACAGAAATAGATAAAATAAATAAAATAAATAAATTCTATTTATTTTTTATTAAAAAAAAAAAAAAAAAAAAAAACATTCACTACAGTAAAACATGTGATGTCTAGTCCCACCCTCCCATATTTAATCTAATTTAGCCTACCCCTAATGTTTTTTTCCCCCCTTTTCAATACAGATGATATATTTTTCAGTTCTCATAATGGCCACAAGTGGCCGAAGTGAAGCTTTCATAACATGAGTCAGATTGATACCACAAAAATGAAACCAGGATGGACTGTCACACACTGCTGTGATAGACACTTTTGTTGTTGATTAAACAGACCAAACTGTATAAAATTAAATTCATAAAATCTTGAAACTATATGGCGTAAAATACAGTCAGCTAGGGTGATCTTTTAAAAAAAGGGCTTATTTTGTGATATGATTTTTTCCAGCTTATTATGCAGCTACTTAACAGACAGACAGACAGACAGACAGACAGATAGATAGATAGATAGATAGATAGATAGATAGATAGATAGATAGATAAATAGACAGACAGACAGACAGACAGACAGATAGATAGATAGATAGATAGATAGATAGACATACAGATAGATAGATAGATAGATAGATAGATAGATAGATAGATAGATAGAGAAGTGAGTTACAATGTTGCCATTTTTCAGAAACATTTGGTCACTGAATGTTGTCATTTTACGAATCAAGTATTCCAAAAAGCCATGGAAATGAACTTAATATTATTTAAATGTAAAGTGCTCTTGATTATTTCAAACTTAGGGCCTATATAAATTTGATTTTCTCTCACAGTGACAAGAAAAACATGCTGAAAAAACATAAACAGTACCGTTCTCAACCAAGCGGTGTTCTATAGGCCATGGGAAACTGTCTGTCGGGGCAGTTATCGCGACAGGTTACTGTAAATTAATCACACTACTCTCTTGTTTTGCCTGTCGGTGAAACTGAAACATTTTTTTTTTTGCCAGTGGCTAAAAATACTCAAGCTGTGCTTTACGAGGCAACGCCGGCAATCGGTGAGAGCGACGTACGGGAATATATAGCCCCGCCCACTATTTCTTGGTATAAAAGGCCTTGAAAACAGCACAACGCTACCAGCCCTCTGACAGCAACTTCTGACAGCATCATTCCTTTACAACAACACTTAACTATGTCCGATACGCTTGGCGAAAGTCTCATACGGGTAAGTTAAATTGAGTTTACGTGTGTTTTGTTTATCTTTGGGGACAGTGGCAGAACTGCCAAGTGTGTTTTATCCTCCTAATTCATGTTGTCTTTATTTTACAGAATCTCATCAACCTGGGTTTAGATGAGTCGTTTCCACAGCTATCTCGCTCGTTCGCATCGAAGAGCATCAGTTCCGAGCGGCTCAACGACGACGTCTGGCCGGCGGACGCCTGGAACGACAGATCGCCCAGTAAACCACAGTTCAAAGCAGACCGATCCATGAGCCTGACCGACACCTTTAACAGAATGAAGCCCCACGACGTCCCCCCACCGCCCGGATTTCCTCCCCTGGCAACACTGCCTTCGAACCGGTACAAGACCGAGCTGTGCAGAAGCTTTCAGGAGCACGGCAGCTGCAAATACGGCACCAAATGTCAGTTCGCCCACGGCGAGAGCGAGCTGCGAGGTCTTTACCGCCACCCCAAATACAAAACTCAAGCCTGTCGCACTTTCTACCAGTTTGGATACTGTCCATACGGAAGCCGCTGTCACTTCATCCACGAGGAGAAAAGCTCTTTGCTCGGGCTTGACCAGAACCCGCGTCAACTGCGCCAAAGCGTCAGCTTCGCCGGTTTCACTCGCAGCAACTCTCCCCCGACTTTATACGAGCCCCTGAGCTTCACCCGCGCGCCCTCGGTCTCGCCTCCTCCAGCCGATATCTTGTCCCCCGTCTTCAGCGACTCTTCCCGCGACATGTTCCCCTTCAGCCGTCACAGTAGTGGAGATATCCACAACAACGCGCCCTTCACACCAGAGACTCGCTCACGATGTGTCTGCGGACACGGAAATAACTTCCAGGGTTCCAGCAACGAGCTATACATGAAGGAAGACCGAAACAAAGCCAACCTGCAGCGCTTTTCCTCAGAAGACTCGCTGTCAGACCGCGAAAGTTACAGCAGCACCGGTAGCTCGAGCGGCTCCGAGTCTCCCACCTTCGACGCCTCGAGCGGGAAGCGCCTCTCTGTTTTCGCGCGGATGTCTGTGTCTGACTAAGGACTTTACCGCGATTCCTTCCCAATCATTCAATCAGTCAAAAATAATGTGCAACGAGTCTTAATACTGTTAATTTATTATTATTATAATACACTTGCTAAAGGAGATTATTTTGATACCAAGCTGCCCTCCAAAGCCTAAGTAGCCCAGGCATTGTTTTTATAATGGTGTATTATTATTGTCTGTGATATTGTCTTCCATTTGCTTTTGCTTTTCTTGCTTTTCAACGTTGTTTAGCAGTAAGCATTGCAGACAAGTGCCTTAAAATATCATAACCTATGCTAGTGGCATAAGCAGAGCTTGTGTCAAATATATATAATTATGTATGTGTATATATCATATATCCAGTGTGTGAATTAGGGGGATTGGCTTTTTAAAAGAATTTCGTAAGTTTTTGAGAGGGGTCTGATCCCCCAAGTAATTTGCACCCTGTATATCAACCAACAATGTGACAAACTTGAGAAAAAAAATGACCATACATTCACTCACAAAGAATGCACTTTACAAATCTATACTGGGAGAATGTTTCCATGTAGCATTTTAACCAAAGCATTATGATGTTAGGTACCTGTTTTGTACAAGAAGACTAAGAAACAAACCTAAAAAAACAAAAAAAAAAAACAATATATTTATATTGGACAAGAGCTGTCAAGTTAATGTTTGACAACCCTGGTTGGGTCCTTACTCAAGGAAACTTGTCTTTTATCAGGGACTGTAACATTACAGTATTTCTGTAGAGTAGTTTGCTTCATTTGCGATGTTTTTGTAATTGTATAGACCTAACTAATATATTTATTAAGTATTTATTGAAGTTATAGCAATGTATTTTTTACTTATTTATCAATGTGTCATGGCCTTCGAAAGAAATTTAAGAAGCATTGACACAAAACGATGGAAACAATTTCAATTGACCAAAATAATGTAATAAATGCAAATTGTGAAAAACAATTGTATTGTATTGTATTGAACTCCATGTCAGTTGCACCATACCACAAAATCACAAGAATCCCTGCAAAGTGTCCCTCACAACTGCTTACATTTCAAAATCAGTTCATCATTTTCCTAAGAAAAATGCTGTTTTGTAAATACTAGAAGCAGGATTAAGATCATATTTGGCATAAACAGAGGTATTTCACACAACAACACACTTCTGACCTGCATCTCCCAGACAACTATGCATATCACAGAACAATGTCTGAAGCAATTGATAGCTGTCTTTAGAGATAAAAATCTGTCCTGTGTCGCAAATGAGGCCGTCAGCTTCTAGATCTGTGAGTTGGCCAGTTTAATGGAGTGCAGATCTTATCACAGGCCTATGACATTGTCATGCATTACATAAGCCTACGCATTGCTCCTTCATACGTTGAACGTTACTAAAGAATTAGGAACCCATACTTTTGAACTGTTTGCTACATTTGTGCTACTTAACCTCATGTTACTCAACCTTTCCCCTTGCCTTGACGCTTGATGTTTGTTTAACTAACCACAGCCTCACTATCATGTTCATAAACCCATGTAAACATACTACAAGACATCCCAATATGCAAACATCAGTTTATTGTGAAACCAGAATCAAAATGACTTAAAATCATTTGCATAGTGTTTTTAGTACATATTATTTCGGAGCAGGTTTGCAAAGTATAACATCATACAACAACCCACCCACCTTTCCCCAATTATAAACTATGACTTTTTTATGTAGAAGATACAAGAAGATGTATCGATGTATCAAATGGACTTGTTCATATAATGCAAGTCAATGGGGTTCATATTGAGGGAGAGTAAATGATGACAGATTTTGTTTGTTTGTTTGTTTGTTTTTTGGTGTGTAAAACCAGGCCCATATCATCAATCTATGACACATATGTAATTTTGTTACATGTCTGTCATATTATCAAACTTAAGATTGAAATTTAGCTTAAGAAATGCATTAAAGGTTTTTTTTGGCTTTTAGTATGAATAGGTTAGCATTACTGTTATCTATAAGCTAGCATTCTCCAAAACAATGACGAAATTCAAATTTAGAAGATATAAGCATTCAAAACTTACAGTCTCTCACTTCCGCCAATATGGATCAACGGTTTTGATGGGTAAAATCCAAAAGCCGCCCGTGAAACGCGCTTGTTTTGGGGCTAGTTTTGAGTAGTAATTGGGCAGGTTTTGTTGTGAAAACTTGGCAACCCTGCTAAAATTGGTCACTTGTTCACACATTTACTTTCTACATGGTGAATGGCACATAGTGCACTATATAGGGGATAGGGAAAAATTCAGACAGTGTACAAATGCTTTCCATTGGGGTGACTGAAGTCTGGTTTCACGCTAGTGTCACGCAAACAGTCGCAGTGCGCACACAGTCTACTCCGGTCCAGAGACACGAGAGCACAGAGCGGATCACATGCGCGAGTCGGCACAGACCACAAAACATATCGGACCCATATGAATTCTGCACAAAATGCTATTTTAAAGCAATATGGAGGAGATTAGGAGGAGAAACGGTTAGAGATTAGGAGGAAACTGAGGCTTTACCAAGCTCAACGGCTCTGGCTGAGCTGTTATATAAACAAAACGCCATTGGCTATTTTAAAAAAGGGGAGGAGCTGTTCAATATGTCTTGCCCTGTCTTCCTGTTTTAGTGGAAGTTAAGTTTAGGCCATTTAAAAATAAATAAATATGCAAACAATGAAAAAAAAAAAAAAACTGTCCCTATAAAACTCATTTCATTTCAACACATAGTATACAGGCTATTTTATTCTCTATACAGGCTAATTTATATTGTTACAGGACATTTTTCATATGTACCAAACACACATATAGTGAAAGAGTGTGATCCATCTGAGCTAAAACCAGAATGAGATCTTCTCCTCCTCACACTTCTCAACATATCTATCTTCTGATAAGGTTAAATATATATATAAAGACTACTATAACTCAAAATAAACATAACGGTGTCATGTGTGGGAAGATGGCACTTTAAGATATCACATGTCACACTTTGGCCCTAAATGAGGAAGTGTGGGCCTGGCCAAATGCCACAGGAAAATCTGATCAAATTGACAAAAAAAAAAGTTCTCTGTCATTCCACCCAAGTCTCTAGATCGGTGGGTAAGTTACTAAATGGTTAATATTTGTGGTGTAAAAGCCATTGTCACATTTAAGAGTTAAATGAACTTTATAGTCTATTACGCTACTCTCGTCTTCTAAGCCAGAACACACACAGGATGTGTAACCATAACAACAGTGCCAGTCCAGTAAAAGCAAATAACCAGACGAACACACAAATGGCCTGTCTTCTCCTTCTCTCTTCTTTTCAATGCGCTTTAGGACGCTATTGGTGCGCTTGACACAGCAAACAGTGGCAGCTGTTGTACCGCACAGTAAAGCCAGGCCTGAAAATTGCAATAACAGTGAGAAGCTTGTGATTACCTCACTGTTTACTAATGCTTCTGTACTTTGACAGCTCTCCCTGGGTAGAAAAGAAGCTTATTTAACCAGCTCAGAATGTACACCCTGCTAATTTTAAAAAGGGTGTTTCATAAAAAGTCACATTTGATCAACAGGTTTGCTTTGTAATCGTTTTTAGTCATCTGTGACTAACTTCTCAAAGGTAAAAGCACAGATCTAAATGCTTACCGTTGATTATAAGATGAATATATTGTCTAGCTTTTTCAGCTCCTCTAGACTTGTCACTGTTAAAGAATATAAAGAAAACACAGTTCTCCAAATAGAGTCAGCGGTTTCGATGAGGAAGTAGATAGTTACAAAAGGCCACGCATTAAATAGCTTCTCAAACGCCCTTTGTCACTTACACTAACAATTATATAGGCTGTATATCTGGTGTTATTATCACACTTTTATACGTTTGAAATGATACAGTTCATATCCATCTTCTTAGGTGTTTTCTTTGAACAAACCACTTGAGTGGGACACGTAAACCCCCCAAAATTCAGATTAATGGTTAACCAACCTGTGTTTTCAATGGTTGATTTGGAGATTATTACACATGGGCTCCCTGAATCCTGAATATTTGGTAACATTTAGATGAAAAGAAACCAAATAAGATCCATACTGAGAATATAAAACAATGAAATTGACATTTAATTAAACAGCAAAAGACAGAAAAGAAATGAGGAAGTCTCATGGTCAGAAACAACAAAAGAAGGAAGTAGAGAGCAACAAACAGTTACCATGGGGTTAATTAAACAAACCTAAAGTCATAATGTTTTGTTAGTTTCCTCTTACTTTTGGTCTAAAAGGTGACTGATGTGACGTGAAATTCATAATTTCTGAACTCATAACATAACTTTTACTGTTTAACTCTTGGACTATAAATGCATAAGCCATTGTTCAAAACAAAACCCATGATTGAATTTGTTTCTGGTAAGTTACCCGTCCACCACATTCTATCAATGTTTAACAGACCATAGTGTTTTATAAAGTACTCTAACCTTTCACCTGTTTCAAGACACACTACAATGCACTGTGTTAGTAACCGCCTGGATCGTAGATCTCTAATGTTTAACCTGCTTGTTGCAATACGTTTGTGTTCAATGAATAAATAATGAATAGAAACGTCAAAGAAAAGTGAACACAGAATTCTGTTAATGTTCCATCGGTTAGATTTTATAAGCTAACCTTATCAAATTACCATGAAAATGGCCAAATGCAAGAGATCGAGAACAACAGTGGCCTTAAAGTCTGGGTTCAACATAAAAATGAAGCTCAGTCAACAGCATTTGTAGCATAATATTGATTACCACAAAAAAGGCATGAGGCACATATAAAAAGGAAGTAAATGGAGCCCATTTTTGAAAAGTTTAAAGCTTATAATTTTACAATTTGTGTATTATTGGAGCTGTAAAGTTGTTCTCCTTATTTTTATGGTTGTTTTAGGGTTTACAGTGTTGCATTGTCATGTTATGAAGTTGTACAATTGTATTATAACTTCACAGAAAAGGTTAGTAAGTGATTTTTTTCACGCTAAAATCATGTTAAAGGGTTAGTTCACTTTCAAATGAAAATTACCCTGAGCTGTACTCACCCTCAAGCCATCCTAGGTGTATATGACTTTCTTCTTTCTGATGAACACAATCTGAGATATATTAATAAATATCCTGACGCATCTAAGCTTTATAATGGCAGTGAGTGATAACAACGAGTATGAGCTGAAGAAAGTGCTTCCATCCATCATAAACGTATTTCACACGGCTCCGGGGGGGTTAATAAAGTCCTTCTGAAGCGAAGCCATGCGTTTGTGTAAAAAAAAATATTCATATTTAACAAGTTCTGAAGTAAAATATCTAGCTTCCGCCAGTTCATCAGAAAGAAGAAAGTCATATACACCTAGGATGGCTTGAGGGTGAGTAAAGCTTGGGGTAATTTTCATTTGAAAGTGAACTAATCCTTCAAAACTAGTTCTGTCAAAACAATTAATTGTGATTAATCGCATCTAACATAAATGTTTGTAAGTATGTGTGTGTGTGTGTGTGTATGTGTGTGTGTGTGTGTGTATACAGTATGTGTATACACACACACACACACACACATATATTAGATTTATAGACTTTTATGTTAGATGCAATTAATCGCGATTAATCGATTTGACAGCAATAGTTAACACACATATAGCTTGTGTCCTGTGGCTATACTGTCGAAATATTCCTTTAAGATCAATCAGGTTGTATGTGATATTCTGTTTGCAATAAGTCCTAATAGGGGTTTCACATTATCCACGTGATTTCAGCTTTTCAAGGTGTGCTGTAAAGTCTCAGCTGGGGCAAGGTTAAGATTGTGGAAATTGCTTTTCTGCTTCAAGTAGCATAAAGGGAATTGCACAACTCGGCTCGGTGCAGACGTGCACAGCGTCATGGAAACGCATCTGGCTTTTATTCTGCCTGTACTAGTTGCTGTCTAAGCCTGTCAAGGATTTGCCTGCCAAGAACAATACGAGGTCAGATCCCAAGCAATGAGTGTGGAAGGAACACATGTGGCCGAAAATATGAGAGCCGAGTGAAAGATTGCTTAAATCACAGTCGGTCGCTGCCAAATGTCTTGCATCTGTGGTAAAGTATTCTCGCTGCTGACTGGAGGGAGTGTTTCCATTTCGAACGTTACAATCCTATGAAAACTTCCTGTAAAACACACCTATTTTAGGAAAACTGAATTAAGCACTTGAGTTGTTTCAAATGGGATATTATATGGCATTCAGAGTATCCCGTTTGTATTTTACCATACTCACAGTTGTGACCCTTATATGCGAAAATATCTGTAAGCCTTCTCGTAATAATACCACGCCTTGACATGGCCAGAAGGTAAAAGTAAAAGTTAATATTAGGAGTGGGTTTTTCCCTCATCTCTCCCTTCACTGTCTGTGCTTTTGCGTCACAACCAAGCAGGACCTCTCCTCCCTAGGGCTGCTGGGACGAGCACTGCTGGAGTAAGGAATGTACCAAAGAGAGCATGTCTATAAAAGGAAGGCACTTCCACCGCTCAGTGTTGACGTCAGTCGGCAACTATTTCCCCCTTTTCCTTTGCTCTGCTTTCGGCCTGAAATCAAGGCCGTATGGAGCGTCTTCGCTTCTGCTTCCTGTTCGTTTTTCTTTTTTTTGCAAAAAAATATTTGGACCTATACTTAAATATGTCATAATACTTATCTAAACTGATACGATATGAGAGCAATGTTACAAATTATTATTGAACCACAAAGTTCAGAAAACCTTGACCTTGTTTTAACAGGTTATTTAATTTGTAAATCTGTTTTTTTGTTGTTTTTTTTATCAGTTAACGGAAGATGGAGTGTTGACCACCATTTTTTCTTTTTTTTTTTTTCTTTTCTTTTCTTTTATTTCTCTCTTTTGCAAAAATATATTTGGACCACAGAAATTATTTATAAATTATAGTGGTGTCTAGATACATTTGTTCAGTATATTTGTCTATTTTATTATAATCAATAGTGATGGTGATAATAATTGTGTCTTTTTTATTGTTGTTATTAATGTTAATTACGTATATTATCTATGTATAAAACACTTTTGTATACCAAAATAATAAATAATATGTACAAAAGGCAATCTCTATATAAAACAATACATTTTATAATTACTATATATTATACAATATATACATATATAGTGTATAATTACTATATACTATATATATATATATATATATATATATATATATATATTGTATGTTCTCAATTGATATTGTTCATTGAAGCTTAATGTATTATGTAGAAGTGTATTGTGAGAAAAAGATCAATTGAGCGAGTTTATTACCTGCATTCAGATTTAGCATTTTTCTTCAGGTCAGTCCTATGTTCATAATAAAACATCTGTTTAAATGTCCGATGTATTATCCTGTCCTTTTAACAGTTAAGGGGTTTTCCCGTGACTGACAGCGCTAGTCAAAGCATTTGTCAGTTCTTTCTTGATCCGTGTTCACAACAATTCAGTCTTTTCAATGTAAAAGTCTTCGCTACTGACTGACACACTCATAAAGACAGTCTTTGCCGCTATCTAATGGCGTAATAATGTAACTTCTGTTGCTGTTCACGGTCAGGGACAATTTTTTCTGGCGGAAGGAAGGCTTTAGTGAAAGTTTACTTCATGAAAGTTGCATTGATACATATTTTTGCCTTTAATATTTGTATTGTGTGGTAACCATTTTATAAAAGCAATAAGGTACTCGAGGCTAGTGCTATATCATGAATAAGTCACGGCTGAAGGGCGTTGTTAGGCACGACGCGAAGCGGACAGCCTCTCGTACCTTATTGCTTACATATATATATATATATATATATATATACTTTATTTATATACAGTATGCAAAATATTGAACAAAAATATAATCTCTTTATAAAATCATCAATCTGGTTATTTGTGTCTTCACTTACATCAAATTATCAAATCATAATTTCTACCAAAAGTAACACCCTAATGTGATGGTTTCCTTTGATTAAAATGGTTAGCCACCAATGTCATCATCAATATGTTTGTAAGATATGTAAAATATGATTTGTTTTAACAAAAATACAACATTTATACTGAAATAGAAGCACATTTTTAAAGAAAAGTATTTCAGTTTGTTAAGTTTTCAATTATAAAACAACAGAACTATTCAAAATGACAAGACATGTTTGGACACTTTCCAATTGTCAAACGTAATATGTTAAACTTAATCTGTGGTTACCCTGCTCAGACATCTATGTGAACCTGAGGAAATGACTTCATGCACTAAAATAATCTTTCGACTAGTTAGTTAACAGTAACATCATTTGTCTGCAGATGCCAATTGGTTTTGGTGTTTTGTTGTCTAATGTAAGCAGTTCATTTAAACTGTGTCTTAAGTTTTAAAATACTTTTTGGTGGGCCAGTGTATACAAGAATCTTTATAGATAATAAAGTTAAACATGTTGTACATCTTGTGAACAAATTCACACAACTTTGAAAGTACTTCTTGTAAAATAATGCTTGTTATGAGTAGATCAGGAAAAAACACACTACACTTGTAGCAAAGAAAAGTTTATGTGCGTAAATGAAAAAGAGAACAAAGTCCAACTGAGAAAGATAGTAGTAAAAAGACATTGAAAAATTATCTTCTTTGCATAAGTTCACCTGACAGTTCGCCTTTTTGACACACTTGTGGACGTGTACGTCATGTTCTTTGTACAAAAGGACAAAACAGCATGAGTAGGTCTAAATATAAAATAAAACATTGTTCTCTGTCTCAAATGTGCAGAAGTTCTGTTTCTTCCTGTTTCAGGTTCCCTCGTGAAAGATAACACTAGACTGTTGCTTGCAGACTGTTTTATTCCCATATTAGGATTGAATCAGTGTGCAAGAAATCAATATAAAGCAAAAACTGTGAATGATTAAACAAAAGTGTATTGGCACCAAATTGTCACGTCTCGAACTGGCTACAAAACATGACTATATATCTCAGTAATGATTAAAAAGTGATGAATCAACTGGTAATTAGCTTAATAAATAGAACATTATATACGTTACAATACTCAAGTATGATTCTTCTAGTGTGTGAGTTATGAGTCAATTAGTTAATCTAGTCACGCCATTTAATTATTGTCCTTACACCCGCATATTTTATATATAACAATATGAGTAAATAATGAGTAAAAAAAACAAAAATATACACATTTTTGTAAATATATTTAAAAATCTTTATCTTAATCTTATGTTAGGGCTGTCAAGCAATTAAAATTTTTAATAATTTTACAAAAATAATCTAACTAATCACAAGTTAATCGCACATCAAGAAATTACCCCATAAGATAATGTAAACTCATTATTGTGTTAAATAAGAAAAGCATCAAATGGACATTACAAAAAGTAGCTTTAGAAAAGTAAATATTTTATTTGATTCAACATCATGACAGAATTTTCATTTTGGGGTGAACTATACCTTTTATTAATATGGAAATATGATTTTTTTTAAATGAAATGATACTCTAAATAAGAACCTAATACTGCCAGTAGGTGGCGGTAAATGTCTAAATGAGTAAATCATTGAGTCATTCATTCATTCATTCATTCATTTGATTCGTTCAAATGGCTGATTCATTCAGGAATGAAGTAAATGGCTCTCTTTATGAATGAGCCATTGAATCATTGGTTCACCCGACTGATTCGCTCAAGACGCGGATACATTAAGAAAGGAAACACCGCTGTGCTGCTCTGAGACACACAATCGTTCTGTGCTGGCTTTATAGGTAATGTTTTCGTTGTCAAAATTAGGCAAAAACAGACAATATTGTGTGTAAAATATAACACAATATTAACTTATTTAAAAATCAGTATCACATTTGCACTCGTGCTATTCGGCACTCGTGTGATATTGCAGCTTTATTGAGGGAAATCAATAATCGTAATCCATAAAACAGGCATAAGGTCAAAACCACAGGCAAACAGTCCAAACATAAAACAAGGTCCAAGACACATGCAAAAAGGGATATCCGAGACAAGCAGAAGATCAAAACCAAGTCAAGGGAATCAGGATAACGCTCAGAAATGCAGTGTGACACTAAACAAGACTTCGCAATGGGTGAATGAAAATACGTGCTGTGTTCGAAATTGCCCCCTATACCCTCATTCACTATCCCCTACATTACTCCACTAATATAGTCCACTTGAAGGAGTGAATTTGGACACTGAGTGCGCCGGAAGGGCTGCCACTTTTGCATAGTTAGTGCTTGCTGTTTAATAATCATTTGAAACTTAGCAAACTGGCAGCTCCAGTGGTAAGATGAAAAGATTTATCTTGAAATCTGCCATGGAAACTAGCATGTATGAACGGTAATTAAAATAATAATAATAATAATAATAATCAATTAACAAGGAATTAATACCTGTATAATAATACGCTGTAGCCACATTGGATCAGCCGTTTGGAAAAACTGCAGGCGCCATCTTCTGGTCAGACGTGGGAATTCATTCGACGTGCGACTCTCACTGTGTATTATGGGTATTCTCTAGCCATTGAGCGTACATCAGTTGATTGAATGAGTGCACTCAATAACGTCCACTATGGTTTCGGACACCACTACAAATGGCTGTCCCTCAAATATTGCCCTATTTAAGGGTATAGGGGGCGATTTTGGACACAGCCTCTGTTTAAATAGGCAGGGTTAACAAAATGATGAGGCACAGCTGGATGTAATCAGGCATAATAATGAGTCCGGGCAATGGGTTGTGGGAAAAGTGGTCCATGGTGAGATAACCAAGACAGAATGAGTGCCCTCTGGTGGAAATCAAGAGCATTCCAGCTGGTGGATGTAAGAAAATGTATGAACTTAAGCGGGGCGGGTGCATTAAATGCGTTCACAATTTTAACGCATTATTTTTTTCCATAACTAATTAATTAAGTAAACGGGTATAATTTTAGTTATATTTTCTCATATATATAGCCAGAAACCCATTCATGCGCTCCAGATTGTTTTGCTGAGGCATGATTTTTTCGAGGCATGTGAAACAGCTTTTCAACTTGAGACATGAAACCAGCCTCAGCATATGGCCAGATGGTCAGACTTCAAACAAGTAATTACAATCTTGTTTATGTTGAGTCTAAAATAAGTTCCCTCTAGGGTATTCTGAAATACTGCACATGACATTGCAAGTGTATGGTGGTGAACAATTCCTCTTTATGGCCACTGAGGCTGGGTATTTGAACAGGTGTGTGAATTTTGAGAGGGAAGTATGAATATGAGTGGAGTTGAAAGGGGCACTTTCCGCAAATGCTCTCCTCGTTGCACACAGAGGCGGTTTTTGCAGGCAAGGGCAAATTCCTTCCCACTGCTCTGAAAATGATCCGTCGTGGAAATTACCTGCCATCAGATGATAGAAAAGGAATGATGAGATTAAGTATTATTAGCTGTAGAACAGACTGTTTCAATGGGAAATTTTTCTGCTTTTAGATTTTGCTCTCTAAAGCAGCCCTCTTCCAGGAAAAAGACATTGACTGCTTTCTCTAAGGGATCTACATGGCAAACTAAGTGCTCAGAGAGTCTTCATTATTTCAGCATTTTAAAAGGCATGTTTAAACCAGTGCAAATTATTCACTATCTGCTCTGTCAACAGCAGAGCTAAGCATTAGCAAACACCCAACAACATAAGAACGGTTGAAGTTGTCACGCTTCTTATACTTTATTGAATATTTCTCAGGGTAGTTTATTTTATAGTCAAGTGTTTTTTAGCGTGTTGCTATGTGTTGCTAAGGCGATCAGGGTGGTTGTTAGTGTGCTGCTATGCAGTTGCTGAGGGGTTCTAAGTGGTTTTTTAGTGTGTTGCTATGCGGTTGCTAGCTGCTAGATGGTTATTTTCTGGCCAAAGTAAGAAGAGTTGTTTGTGTGTTGCTAAGGCGAAATGAGTGGTTGTTAGTGCGCTGCTATGCAGTTGCTAAAGGGTTATAATTGGTTTTTAGTGTGTTGCTATGCGTTTTCTAGGGTGTTCTGTGTAGCTGCTAGATGGTTATTTTCTGACTGAAGTAAGAAGAGTTGTTTGTGTGTTGCTATGTGTTGCTAAGGCAATCTGAGTGGTTGTTAGTGCGCTGCTATGCAGTTGCTAATGGGTTCTAAGTGGCTTTAGGTGTTGTTATGCAGTTGCTAGGGTATTCTGGGTAGCTGCTAGATGGTTACTTACTAGCAGAAGTAAAAAAGTTGTTAGTGTGTTGCTAAGGCGATCTGAGTGGCTGTTGGTACACTGCTATGCAGCTGCTAAGGGGTTGTAAGTGTTTTTTTTAGTATGTTGCTATGTAGTTGCTAAGGCAGTCTGAGTGGCTGTTATTGCATTGCTATGCAGTTGGTAAGTGGTTCTAAGTGGTTTTTAGTGTGTTGCTATGTGGTTGCTAGGGTGTTCTGGGTAGCTGCTAGAAGGTTATTTTCCGGCCAAAGTAAGAAGAGTTGTTTGTGTGTTGCTATGTGTTGCTAAGGCAATCTGAGTGGTTCTTAGTGCGCTGCTATGTAGTCGCTATGGGGTTCTAAGTGGTTTTAGGTGTTTTTATGCAGTTGCTAGGTTGTTCTGGGTAGCTGCTAGATGGTTACTTACTGGCAGAAGTTAAAAAGTTGTTGGTGTGTTGCTAAGGCGATCTGAGTGGCTGTTGGTACACTGCTATGCGGCTGCTAAGGCGTTGTAAGTGTTTTTTAATGTGTTGCTATGCATTTGCTAGGGTGTTCTGGGTAATTGCTAGATTGTTACTCAAGAGAGTGTGTTGCTATGTAGTTGCTATGATTTTCAGAGTGGATGTTAGTGCATTGCTATGCGGTTGCTAATGTGTGTTTTTTTAGTATGTTGCTATGTGGTTGCTAAGGCAATCTGAGTGGCTATTATTGCATTGCTATGCAGTTGCTGGGATATTTAGGGAGCTTTTAGTGTGCTGCTA